>NW_027129663.1:77500-85000 GCF_037325665.1 Littorina saxatilis | reverse complement strand
ATATTTCCGGTGTGCACGGCAGACAGGCCCCTCTTCCCCCTTCAGCTAGTGTAACTACTTGTAATATTTCCGGTGTGTGACACCTCTGTAACGATTTCTGCCTCTTTAACGATCCCTTTCATTTGGCAGGCAATCTTAAGACGACGCCCCCCGTTGTCTGACACCGGGTAGCCTTTCCTATTGGCTATTGGGAATCGGAAGTGGCCAGCCTTTAAAAGACTGAGCATTTAGACAAGAGGAGAGAACGCGGTTTGGGATACTGAGCTGTGTGCTGCTCATATGTGTCGGTTGACGTGAACGGTCGACGTGTGGTTGTAACTGAATTCCGAAACCTGTGCTCTTGTGTTTACTGTTGCAAGTGTGTTCACTGAGGAGAATCTGTAAGTAACTAAATGCTTTATTCATTCCTTATGCTGTATTCTTTCCTTATGCTCTATTCTTATGTTTCATTTGATGCTATGATGTTTGCATATATGTACATTTTGACGCCATTTTGATCTATCAGAGAGATGTGCTTTCTAGATCAGTTTCTAATCACTTTCATGATTTGGCGCTGAAATTGAGCGTTAATAACTTCTAATATTTGATGACCAGTTGTTCTAAAGTTGTTTCAGAGTCTTGTGAATTAAAGACTCGTAAGAATCAAGTAAGGCAGACTCGTTCTTATACGTTTGTTTCCGCTGAGAAAAAGCCTGTCTCGCAATATTTGACGTCGAGAAGACCCATGTGTATCGTTGCCATTTTTCCCCATTTTATCACATATTATTTCTGGAGATCAGTAAAGTCTGAGTAGTAGTCGGTTAAAAGCCCAACGTTAAGCCCTCAGTGCCATTGGCCCGTAAAGCTACCTATTTACGATTTAGGCGCAGAAACCCCTACAATTGATGAACGGGAACTATGGTTGACACATATATTTTGGGTAATGAACTCGATGAGAAAGCTTGTCCCACTATATTTTAAGTCGAGTAGACCTATGTTAGATCTCCTTTGACATATATTTTGGGTAATGAACTCGTATCATGAGTTTGATGAATTCAGGCATGAGAATGATAGAGATCTTCTGAGTTAAGATTTCAGACAACAGGAAGATATTGTCTACAGGCTGCACAATTCTGACTATTAATTCTCATGTTGCACTTTAAAGGCGCTTGCCTACAGAAGAACTTTGCGACTGAAACAACCTAACATTTTGTGCAGTCGCATAGATGCAAAACAGACTTTTAATCTAAGGCATTATGATTTAGTCGCGCTTCCCTGTAAAGTAATAGACTGTTGTCTAACGCTTCATTTTGAAGCATGGGAGCTTGCGCTTACCCCATGCCTGAGTTATCTTTCTTATTCTTGTCATTATTATTCAACTCGATGAAGATGTGTCTTCATGGCGATGAACATACTTAATAATAACAATTATTTTGCAGTTGCGGTTCATGCAGTTGGTTGAGTGAGTGACTGTCGTAGCGAGAGGTCGTGTTTTGCTTACCGCTCCCACACACCGGGTTTCGGAGCTGAGTTGATCTCAGTTGTGTTTCACAGACGGTATGCCGAGAAGGAATAGCAAACGAGCCCTTGTGTTTTCTCCTCCATCTGCTGTGAAGGGTAAGAAAGTGCGTGAGGCATCGTCTTCTGTGGAAATAGAGGCATTAATCCATGCAGAAAGGGGTATGGAGACTGAAAAGGCAAACAGTACTGATATCGATGTGTCGGAGATTCACGAGACCATATTGACACGAGTGAACGAGGCTCTGAAGAGTACAACGTCGGGATCGCCGAGTGAAGAATATACGTCTTTCGTCAAACACATCATACCTGCTATTGTCACCAGTGTTGCCTTGGCGGTAGGGCAGGTTGTGAAGGGGCATTTGGACAAGTTTGCTACCGAAGATACCGAGAGAAGGAGAAATGTGGAAAGCAGAGATAGTGAGAGAGTTCGGTGTAAACTACTACAGCTGAAATATGAGAATGACAGACTCGAACAGTATACACGCACGGAGAACGTGAGGTTTGTCGGTGTGGAGGAATGTTCAGGGGAACAACCAGAGGACCTGGAAAGGAAGATCATTACTGTGTGTAAGGATGCAGGTGTAGAAGTGACCCCCGAGGACTTTGCTGCTGTGCATAGAGTGGGAAAGCGGGGAGAGAAGAGGCAGGTGATAGCCCGATTTGTTTCCAGGAAAAAGAGGAATGAACTGATGAGAAAAAAGAAGAACCTCAAAGACAAGGCGGAGTATGCGAAAACATACGTAAATGAGGACCTAACCCCCCTGCGCTCCAAACTACTAAATCTCATCAAGAAGGCCGGGCGACACGTGTACAGTGTGTGGACGGTGGAGGGGCGCCTGCTATGTGTTAGCAAAAGACCCCCCGGTGTACGAAACAACGACGAGAGGCCGACCGTCATCGAATCACCCGACGATCTCTTCAGGATTGGATTCGACAGTGTTGATATGGCTGAATTGGGTCTCGGGGATTTTCTTCCTGAAGAATCCTAGGATCGCCCGGGGCTGTCGCTGAAAGGTAGACGTGATGTACCAGACGAGTTGCTGTGTGCTACACATGGCCGATTGTCAGCAGCTACACATGACAACAATGGCCCTGATTGGTCAGCGCCCTCAGGTGAACCAAGCGCGGATTGGATAATAGCGTGCGGGGCGAATGTGTCGTATGTAGATGGCGAAGGGAAACAGAAAAACACGACGCGTGCTAGAACTATCGAAAAACAGACTCGTGGTGATGTCGGTAACAATGAACGGAGTTACAATGAACGTTCCGTATCTCTGTCATTGCCTATAGAGAGGAGAAGTGTTGAAGTGAGTGCAGGCATTACGAGCTGTGTGCGTGCAGCGAGACATGTGGATAGGGTGGAGACAGTTCTTGACCTTGACAGGAAACGTGTTGATGGTGTGTGTGGCAGTGACAACGTAACTGAAGTTGGTATTACGAATGGAGCGACTGAGAGAGAGAGAGAAAACGCCCTGTCTGAGCGGGAGAATGAGATTGAGATTGAGAATGGGAATGTGAGTGAGAATGAGAATGAGAAGGAGGATGGGAGCGAATCTGAGAGTAACAACTCAGAAAGGGTGAGTGAGCCAGTGTGTCAAAAAGAACGTATGCGTTTCGTATCGTTAAATGTTGGTGGATTGTTGTCAAAATTGAAATATCCAGAATTCAACGAGCTGTTCTTGTGTAACGATATTATATACCTGTCCGAAACCAAGCTAGATGATTTTGATTCCTGTGAAGTTGAAGGTTTTACTTGTTTTAAGAAAAACAGATTGATATGTAAACGAAAGTCGGGTGGTGTTGCAGTTTATATCAGGGACGAGCTCTGTAAACACATTAAAATTGTAGAAGACATTAAATTAAAAACAAGAATTGGAGAAAGTGCCAACAGTAAATACAGGTTTGTGAACTTCCCAGTATTTCAAGATGGTATTTTTATTGAGCTGTCTGAACATGTAGGTCAGCAGATGATTGAAAGGTTATTGTTGTGTGTGGTATATATGCCACCAGAAGGCTCACCCTATGTCAGACCCAGTGCTTACCAAGAGTTAGAAGAAACACTATCATATTTGAATGCAGAAAACGTTGTCATGATTGGAGATTTTGATGCTAGAAGTGGATATGCAAGAGACTATTTGGAAGACTGTGCTATTATGAATGAATTAACTGATGAAGTATCAACAGTGCAGATGATGGACATGTTTGGAATTATAAAAGAGAGGTGCTCAATGGACCATGTTATGAACAATTTTGGCCGCAGTTTTATTGACTTTTGTATTAGTCAACGATTATTAGTAGTGAACGGCAGAATGGGAGAGGACGCAAGATTGGGTCGAGTAACTTGTAATAATGTGAGTTTGGTAGATTATGTACTAGCTACGCCAAATGTTTTTCCGTCATTTTCAAAATTTCAAGTATGTGACTATAATGAATGTTTATCTGATGTCCATTGTCCTATATTTTTTGCCCTGTCAGATATCCTAATGGACAATGAACACGTTGAGAATGAAACTGAAAGCAATTATAACACTAGCAGTGTGTTGAAACCAATATGGAAAGTAGGAGCAAATCAGAATTTTGTAGATGAAATTGATGATAATAAAGTATTATTAGTGGAAGGGATATTAGTTTCCCTAATTGGTAGCGTAGAGGATGTAACTCAGGACCAGATCGATAATGTAATGAAACAAATAGAAGGAATTCTATCCGAAGCTGCCAATAAATTGAACATGCTTAGAAAGAATAAGCAGAAGAAAAAAAATAAATACATGTAGCAGTAACGATGCACATAGCGGAGTTAAGAAAATTTGGTTTGATAACGAATGTAAACAGACAAGAAGGAAATATAGAAAAATAAAGAGAAAATTTAAAGCCCAACCAAATAACAGAGAGATCATACAAGATAAGGCCCAAGCATTCAAGGATTATAAGGGAACACTGAGTAAAAGTTATAATAGTTATTTAAAGCAACTACATAAGAAAATTCGAACAATGAAGTCTTCTGACCCCAGCAGTTATTGGAAATTGATAAGTGGATGTGACCAGCAGAAGAAACAAGCGATGCATGATATATCCCGTGAAGTATTTGTAAAACATTTTGAAAAACTTAGTAATGTATCTGAGCACGACTTGATTGATGTGCAAGATGATGTGCTTGATGACACAGACCTTATGAATGAACAATTGAATGTTGATATTACAAAGGAGGAGGTGATGATATGTGTAAACAATTTAAAGAATAACAAAGCTTGCGGATACGATGGTATTATAAACGAGTTTTTGAAATATTCCTCACCAAAACTATTAACTATTGTAACACGTGTATTTAACTTGATATTGCATACTGGGAAAATGCCTAAAGCTTGGACAGTGGGGTATATAAGCCCAATCTTTAAAGGTAAAGGCTCAACAGCCGACCCTGATAATTATAGAGGAATCAGTGTACTAAGTTGTTTTGGAAAACTTTTTACAAGTGTGATAAATAAAAGGTTGCATGCATTTCTGGATGACAATTCTGTGATCGACAACGAACAAGCTGGTTTCCGAAAAGGCCACTCTACTGTAGACCACATTTTTGCACTACATTGTCTTATTGATATATTTTTACAACAAAAGAAAAAGTTATATTGTGCTTTCATTGATCTGCGTAAAGCTTTTGATTCTGTGCAACGCAGTCTCCTGTGGCAGAAGCTGATGCAACGGAATATTAATGGTAAGGTATTGAATGTAATTAAGGACATGTATGATAAGGCAAAATTGTGCGTGAAGGTGAACAGTGTATTCTCCGAGACGTTCACCTCAAACATCGGGCTTCTTCAGGGCGAAAATTGATCACCGATTCTTTTCTCACTATTTTTAAACGACCTGAAGCAGTTTTTGATTGAATATGATGTCAGCCTAGAGTTGCCCCTGAAAAAAGCCCAAGAAATAGATGTTGAACGCATTAATGACTATATGTATTTGTTCCTGTTAATATATGCTGATGATACTGCTATACTCGCCGAAACACCTGGAGAAATGCAAAAAGCCCTGGATGGACTAGATCGTTATTGTAAGAACTGGGGACTAAGCATAAATATTGAAAAGACAAAAATAGTTGTTTTTTCGCGGGGGAAAATACGGAATATCCCAAATTTTGTCTTGAATGGAGTACCTGTCCAAGTAGTTTGGGACTATGTGTACTTAGGTGTACTATTTAATTATAATAACAAATTTCATAATGCCATGAAACGTCAATGTTTGATTGGTAACCGTGCAATGTTCTCGTTAATTCGAAAATGTAGAAAACTAAATTTACCAATTGATGTGCAATTGGATCTTTTTGAAAAGTGTGTACATCCAATTTTGTTGTATGGTTGTGAGGTGTGGGGATATGATTCATTAGACATATTGTCAAGGTTTCAATTGCGATTTTTAAAAATGCTTCTTGATGTATATAAAACTACACCCACTTGTATGGTTTACGGAGAGCTTGGTCGTTATCCAATTAGAATTGAGGTACAATGTCAGTTACTGGTTTATTGGTATAAACTGATGAAAGAAATGAACGATGGTGCGAATAAGATGTCTTGTTTAATGTTAAAACTACATTTGAAGTTGTTCCATGTACAAAACGTTAAATTGCCCTGGTTGTCGCATGTCAATACTGTAGAGTAATCGGATTCTTGTAATCGGTTTCGGTATTCAGTCACCGGGCACTTCCGCCTGCTCAGGGTTCAAATAAAGCCGACCCAAACAGCCACGCACTCTTTGTAGTTTGTCCACTTCGTTCGTGTCCTAGTTGTGCTCTAGAGAACACCACATGGTGTCAGAACAGGTACTCTTTTCATATACTTTGTTTTTGCGACGGGCATCAGTTCCTCTTGGCTAAACTGAGTGGAATGGCCTGCCGTTCGAACGGAATGAATGATTCACATTTTTGTGGACGCCACTACTTTGTAACTTGCGTGTAACAAACTGCGCCTGTCGGCTATAGGTTGATTTTTTCGGTAAAAGAAAAACAAAATTAGTAAGATTTATCTCTACTAATTAGATAAATCAGCCCTGATACTTCGTTCTTCAGATTTGTCACCTCTTACGAGAAGAGAAGCACATAAATTGCTCAGGACGATCTTTTGAACGGCGGTAGCGCATTGGATACAACATGGCAGCAGCTCCGGTAAAACAGTTCACAGCGAATGTCACCGCTCCAACAAAACTGGATGTCAGCGGCAATCTCGCCACTAACTGGAAAAAGTTTCGACGTCAATGGGATAATTACTACATTGCCAGTCGTCTAGCACTAGAGAATGACGCAGATGGAAACGAAACGGCGTTTCAGTGTGCAGTATTCCTTGCAACCATAGGAGAAGATGCAATGGAAATTTATGAAGGTCTCAAGTTTGCCACTGCAGAAGACAAAAAGAAACTCTCAAAGGTGTTGCAAACGTTTGAGGATCATTGCGTAGGCCATACAAATGAAGCTTACGAATCATACCAATTCCATTCCCGTCGCCAAGAAGAAGGAGAGAGCATAGAAGCATATCTTGCGTGCCTCAGACAACTTGCAAAAACATGCAACTTCAAGGACGAGGATAGGATGATAAGGGACCAAGTGGTCATGGGAATCCGAGAGGATACACTGAGAGAGAAATTGTTGGAGAAAAGAAACCTCACAGTGGAGGACTGTCTGGATACGGGCAGAATTCACGAGAAATCAAGGCAACAGCTTCAGTCCATGGCAACCAACAACCATACCCAAGTCAACAGGGTCAGATCAGATCGTCAAGGACAGAGACCGTCTGACTATAACCAAAGGAAGAAGTACGGAGAAGAGAAGCACTCCAAGTGCGGAAAATCCCCTTCACACAATAGACAAGATTGTCCAGCGAAAGATGCAGAGTGCAGAAAATGTGCAAAAATAGGACATTACGCCAATGTGTGCAGAACAAAAGCAGGAGTTAGGTACGTGGAGGAAGAAGATGAAGACGAAGCCTTTCTGGGCACAATTAGGACAGAATC
>NW_027129663.1:52500-72500 GCF_037325665.1 Littorina saxatilis | reverse complement strand
ATGAGAGAAAGTGAGAGAGAGTGAGTGTGTGGTTATTTGTTTGTGACTGTGTGCGTGCGTGTATGGGTGCGTGTGTGTGTGTATATGTGTGCGCGCGAGCGCGCGCGCGTGTGTGTGTGTGCAGTGTGTGGTGTGTGTGTGTCACAAGTTATGTGTGCCGTCACTGAGTGTCACTTGTGTCATAGTGTCAGTATGTGCATGAGTGTACGTTTGTCTGTGTGTGCATGTGTCGTCAGAGAGAGAGAGAGAGAGAGAGAGAGAGAGAGAGAGAGAGAGAGAGAGAGAGAGAGAGAGAGAGAGAGAGAGAGAGAGAGAGAGAGAGAGAGAGAGAGAGAGAGAGAGAGAGAGAGAGCGACACTTGACAGCGTCTTTATGTTTAACAGCCTGTTAGACTGTTCTGTAAACTTGGTGTTTACTGTGTTTTTTTCTAATTAACTGTTCTGAAATTTGGACAGAATAACCGTTCTTTCGTAAAACACTTCTGTCAAGAGTACAGCAATTTCACCATCTGAAAAAGGTGCAGAACGCCCCTCCGTGTCTACTTTCTTTTTGAGCGGCACACGTGCCTTGCCATTTTCGTTGACTGCCATGTTGATAGAAACGTGCGCATGCGTATTAGTAGGGATTCCCCCAATTTCCCCGACCTTGACCTTAATACTCTCGCTGTCACTACTTTGGCGTTCAAGTCAGTTCATGCATTGTGAACAGTGTTAGAAAGTTGACTTCGGGAGTTCCCACTTCGAAAAGAGGCCTCTACTTCCAGTGTTTCTTACTTCTAGTTCATGCATACGGGCCCTGAGTATCCATGGCAACGCACAGGGACGGATCTGTTCGAATGGAAGGGTCACCAATATTTGCTGGCTGTGGATTACTACTCGCGCTGGATTGAAATCGCTCACCTGACACAGACAACCTCTTCCGCAATAATCCAGCATCTGAAATCCATCTTCGGTCGCCAAGGAATCCCAGAGGTAGTCATCTCGGACAACGGTCCCCAATACAGTTCCCGAGAGTTCGCCAAGTTTGGTGAAACATACGGATTTACGCACATAACCAGCAGTCCGCATTACCCGAAAGGGAACGGAGAGGCGGAGAGGGCAGTGCAAACGGTAAAACACCTCTTAAGGAAAGCCGAAGACCCCTACTTAGCAATGCTGAACTACCGAGCTACCCCACTCCAACAGGGATACAGCCCAGCAGAATTATTGAACGGAAGAAAACTCAGAACTACGATCCCGACCATGAGTTCCCACATCCCCAATCACCCAGACGTCGACAAGTTCAAGGAGAAGGATCATCAGCTGAAAATGAAACAAAAGGCATACTTCGACAAGCGTCATCGTGTTAAAGCCTTGCCTCCTATGGATCAGCCAGATCAACCAGTCTGGATCAAGACTCCTCGTGTGACCGAGGGTTCCGTCGTGAACTCTCAGCCAAATCCTCGGTCCTACATACTTCAGACCCCAACTGGAAACCAACGACGAAACCGACACCATCTCCGTAAACGCAGTCTCCAGCCTTCTCCAGGACCTGGGGACATTCCAAGAGCAACGACCCTCCTGCCAGCTCACGCTGCAACTGAAAACGATGTGTCACCAGGAAGTCAGCTGCCTCCACCGCCACTGCCGTCCACTGAGGAAGAGACAAAGGATACATCGACTGCAGATGCCCCTACTGAAGTCATCCGCAGCAGAGCCGGTCGGATCATCAAGTCGAGAGAAATTTGGGATATGTGAATGAACGCTAACGCTCACTCCAAAGAAAGGGAGATGTAGAGTAATCGGATTCTTGTAATCGGTTTCGGTATTCAGTCACCGGGCACTTCCGCCTGCTCAGGGTTCAAATAAAGCCGACCCAAACAGCCACGCACTCTTTGTAGTTTGTCCACTTCGTTCGTGTCCTAGTTGTGCTCTAGAGAACACCACAAATACTATGTTAAATAAGTTGGGTCTATCATATTTATGGACAACTCAGAGTCTTGCTGTCTCAGGTTTTAAAAACGTTGTAAAACAAAGGCCAAGAGATCAATTCCTGCAGGAATGGAACACTGACGTGAATGCCAACAGCTTGTGTTTTAATTACAGAATATATAAAAAGGATTTTTGTCTGGAAAGGTATTTGCTTTGGTTGCCTAGGAAACTCCAAGTTAAACTAGCAAAATTTAGAACAAGCAATCATAAGTTGCCAATACATCAGCACAGATTTTTTAATGTTCCTAGAAATGAAAGATTGTGTGACATGTGCGATAAAAATGAATTAGGTGATGAGTTTCACTATTTGTTCAGTTGTACCGACGAAAGTATAGTGTCTGAAAGAAGAAAATTAATTAGTCCTTATTACCGATCTCACCCAAATTGTTTAAAATATGAACAGTTAATGAATTGTAAATCTAAGATAAAACTAATGAAGCTAGCAAGATTTGTAGCCCATATTATGATTTTAGTATGTTAGCGTTATATCTAGTTTCTTTATTGGTATGTATATATATATATGTAATACATGCTTTTGTTTTGTGTTTTTACAAAAGATGCTTGGCATAATGGTATTGCCAATTTACTTCGGCTGTATATTATCGTTGTCCGCTTAATGTATACATATTATCTGCCTGATTTCTTACCTGATTTTGTTAAACCTATTTTTCTTTTTGTTTGCATGTATGGAAGTGTATATTGCCAATTTAATTTGGTCGTATAGTATTGTTGTATTTGTCCGCTCAATTTGTATACATATATTAACTGTCTGATTTGTTACCTTTTTTTGTTAAAGTTATATCTTTGTTTCAAAGCCCTCTGGGCCCAAAACAATAAAATACTTGACTTGACTTGACTTGACTTGGTTAGTTTATGTAGAGCATTTTCCAATGCAAGGCTTAGGCCTAAGGGAAGATGTTGGTTACTTCCCTTGACATTAGCTGTTGTGGAGTTGTTTAACTCACTGTAGATTCTCTTTCAGAGAATGCTGTGTCTGCAGGATTTTGGCTGTATTGTTACTTGTCTATATTTGTCATGATTATTTTGACAAATGATACAGTGATACATTCATAGGTTTATTGTGGAATGTATGTATGGTTAGGATGCATTGGTATGAATGGTGCGTTTTACTTGTTATGCCATGTACTTATATTATGTTTTCTTTTCTTTTCATGTGTCATCAGACACTGCTTTCTGGTGTTTGCTTTCTGGTGTCTACTTTCTGGTGTACGTTAATTAAAAGTCACGTTATCGCAACCTCTGTCTTGGCGTCTCATTTATGCTTCCTGGCCTTTTCCCCACTTCCACTCCACCCTATCACATATACAAACCATCACAGATTATTGTTCAACCATCTGGGACTCTGCCAGTGCTAATATTTTAAAACCATTGTATAGTTTACATAGGCGAGCGCTGAAACTAATTTTACTGAAACAATCCAGTCTTGTATTTGATGATTATAAGAAACTTAAGATTCTCCCACTAAAACAAAGATTTAAATTAAATGAAGGCGTGCTCCTTCACAAAATACTTTCCGGCCGTGCACCACGAACTTTCGTTGCAAACTTTAAAGTCAAACCAAACCGAAAGTTTAACGTCCCAATTCCAAGGATAGATCTCTTCAAATCAAGCTTAGCCTATTCTGGTAGCGTCCTGTGGAATTCTCTCCCGGAATTTGTGAGAGTCCCAATGAGTCTCAATACTTTCAAAAAACACCTTTCACTGTACTTAATGTTAAATTACGAAAAATCACAGTGATGGAAGACTTCGTTTGGTTATATTTTCATTTGTCCAAAGCATCAGTGTTCATTATATCCACACAAAAACACTCAAATTAATAACACATTTACTCATGCATGTGTATTCAGCATTGTTTTCACTACGTTGCATATACGACGCTTTATATTTGTGTATAATATGTAATGTGTAAATATTCATATGTTGTTGTTTTTCTCTACCTTTTTTTCTACGTTAATATCCGTGTAAATATGTGATTAGATTAGTCCCCTCTCTGGGCGAGGGCTGGTTGAAAAAAAGCTCGTTGTATTGCTTATGCCACAACCCTCGAAAAATAAAATTTGATTTGATTTGATTTGATTTGATCTCTCTCTCTCTCTCCCCCCCTCCCTCTCTTCCTCTCTGTTCACACTTAGCAAGAGAATGTAGGCGAAGGTTACCCGAAGCTGTCACTATGTTACTAATGGAAATCAGTGCTTTTTCAAGAGACAATTGTTAAAGCAAGGTTTGTCATGAAAGACTGATGTAAAGGGCTTTCAAGTACATGAGGAGAGAGCAGCAGACACAACAATTGCAATTGCCTGTAATGAAGGATCCTACTTCATAGGTCACACATCATTGGTCCGGTTGAGTTGGCCACCGTCGTCAGCTGGATAGTTTATTGTCTCCGTGTTCCCGTCAAACCAACCGAGCTACACCCGTTTGTTCTTTTAAACAAGGATTGTTAATTTATATGAATACTAGGTACAACTTGGCAAATTAAAACAAGTTAACTGTATTATGTCCATATGACGAGAATGAGTTCTGAATATAAATTAAAAGACTTTGGCCTGGGACAAACAATACTCTGACGCATATAGATAGGGAACTGTTTCGTACCATTTTGCGGTTCGTAGGTCTATTCTACACGTCATAAAAAAAGTAGGCAGATGGGTTTTAGTTTTTATATTTAGTCAAGTTTTGACTAAATATTTTAACATCGAGGGGGAATCGAAACGAGGGTCGTGGTGTATGTGTGTGTGTGTGTGCGTGTGTGTGTGTGTGTAGAGCGATTCAGACTAAACTACTGGACCGATCTTTATGAAATTTGACATGAGAGTTCCTGGGTATGAAATCCCCGAACGTTTTTTTCATTTTTTTGATAAATGTCTTTGATGACGTCATATCCGGCTTTTCGTGAAAGTTGAGGCGGCACTGTCACGCCCTCATTTTTCAACCAAATTGGTTGAAATTTTGGTCAAGTAATCTTCGACGAAGCCCGGGGTTCGGTATTGCATTTCAGCTTGGTGGCTTAAAAATTAATTAATGACTTTGGTCATTAAAAATCGGAAAATTGTAAAAAAAAATAAAAATTTATAAAACGATCCAAATTTACGTTTATCTTATTCTCCATCATTTGCTGATTCCAAAAACATATAAATATGTTATATTCGGATTAAAAACAAGCTCTGAAAATTAAATATATAAAAATTATTATCAAAATTAAATTGTCCAAATCAATTTAAAAACACTTTCATCTTATTCCTTGTCGGTTCCTGATTCCAAAAACATATAGATATGATATGTTTGGATTAAAAACACGCTCAGAAAGTTAAAACAAAGAGAGGTACAGAAAAGCGTGCTATCCTTCTTAGCGCAACTACTACCCCGCTCTTCTTGTCAATTTCACTGCCTTTGCCATGAGCGGTGGACTGACGATGCTACGAGTATACGGTCTTGCTGAAAAAGGGCAGCTACTTGACTAAATATTGTATTTTCGCCTTACGCGACTTGTTTTTTAATTATAACTAGTTTGCGTCATTGAAACGACCAAATGGCTTGGAAGATTCTCTTATCTTTTCACCGTACCAAATCAACTTTGGGGAGGGGGTTGGGGTGCACATAAAAAATATTCTTACTCACACAATAAACACAACAAAAACAGAATTCGTTGCTCATTAGATGCTTCGTGTAGCTATAAGCCACTGGGGCGTCCTTATTGCGTGCCTTACGAGAAACAGATCGCGTGCAAAAAATACACGTAATGCTGTGTTGTCGTATTCTTTGTGCTTTTGTTTATCGTCTCTAATTAAAAGGACCAGGCCTATTCTGAGGTCTCAATTCTTTCCTATTATCTTTCCGACTCATGCAATGTCACTTTTCTTTGAGAGTTTTTGCAACGAGTTGTGAGCTGAAAATACAGGCGTGTAAGTACAACGCGAAAATCCCACCTTGACTCGATCGGACAGACTGGTTCTTGTAAGAACACTTGACAGTCTCTGCCTCTTATCCGCTAGGATCATAAAATCGTGGAATTTGCTGATGTTCGTAGCTTCGTCCAAATAGGCCCACTTCAAACATCACACGCGGAAGACACATCTTGAGCTGGACACCACATGTGCGAACCACGCACCAAGACACCACGCACCAGTCAGCATTGACATTTTTTTTTTCGCGAGAAATTGACAAAAATAAAATCAATTGGAATTGTTAAACAAGTCGCGTAAGGCGAAATTACTACATTTAGTCAAGCTCATTTTTTTCACGATGACCGTAGTCCGCCACTTGTGCAAAACGGAGTGAAACCGACGAGCCTGTTTAGCGCGGTAGTGGTTTCGCTGTGCTGCATAGCACACTTTTCTGTATCTCTCTTCGTTTTAACTTTCTGAGCGTGTTTTTAATCCAAACATATCATATCTATATGTTTTTTGAATCAGGAACCGGCAAGGAATAAGATGAAATTGTTTTTAAATCGATTTCGGAAATTTAATTTTGAACATAATTTTTATATTTTTTATATTTTTAATTTTCTGAGATTGTTTTTAATCCAAATATAACATATTTATATGTTTTTGGAATCAGGAAATGATGTAGAATAAGATGAACGTAAATTTGGATCGTTTTATATAAAAAAAAAAACATTTTCAGATTTTTAATGACCAAAGTCATTAATTAATTTTTAAGCCACCAAGCTGAAATGCAATACCGAAGTCCGGCCTTTGTCGAAGATTGCTTTACAAAAATTTCAATTTGATTGAAAAATGAGGGTGTGACAGTGCCGCCTCAACTTTTACAAAAGGCCGGATATGACGTCATCAAAGACATTTATCGAAAAAATGAAAAAAAATTCTGGGGATATCATACCCAGGAACTCTCATGTAAAATTTCATAAAGATCGGTCCAGTAGTTTACTCTGAATCGCTCTACACACACACACAGACACACACACACACACACACACACACACACACACACAAACACACACACACACACACACACACACACACACACACACACGCACACACACACACACACACACACACACACAAATTAATCGATAACATCGAGAAGTTTTTTGAATCATGTTTTTCAAGAAATTCTACGAGTGAAGACATCCATATAAAATGTTGTCGTTGTCTGCTAGGTGTACACAGAAAAACCATGTGTATACCAGTGCTGGCAGAATTAGGTAGATTCCCATTAGCACTAAGAATGTTAACACAAACCATTTCCTATTGGCCTCATGAAATTAAAGGCCCCTCCTGTTTTTGGAACCGCAGGAGCTTTCTAGTTTGCTGTTAGGTAGATTTTTGGTTCCTCTTTCCTGTCATGCTCTCTTTTTCTTCATGAATTCTTTTCTTTTTTCTGCCTTCTTGCTCATTCACCTGTATTTTTTCCAAAAATCTCTTCTCTTGCCGCTTGTCTCGCGATTCATGTATAGTTTAATCTGTTAGTGTTCTGATGTAAGTCCAGCAGTAGATAGGTTAAGCCTATTTTAACATACTGGAAACTGGTAATCTTCCAGTAGGTATTAATTTAGTTTTACTAAAGCCTGCTGGGACACAAGTAATGGGTTAGTGCATTTGTAAACAGGAATCGCTTGACAAGTGGCCCCCTTCATCCCCCCTTCCTCGTCCTGATATGGCTCTGCGTAGTCGGCTGGACGTTAAGCAACAAATAAACAAACAAACAATCTAAACGAGATTCATTTGTTCATCAAGTATATGATGACATGTTTAATAACCCTAAAGAAGATTCTTGGCTCATATTCATTAAAAGTTCACTTTCAAGACTTGGCTTTAATCATGTTTGGCAAAATCAATCTACTTTTGATACGAGAAAGTTACAATTTGCCATACAAATGAAATTACAAAGTGAATACAAACGTTTTTGGAATAAAGCTAAATCAAAAGGAAGTGCAAGATTAAGATTCTATTCAAATATATGTGATACATATGAAATTCAGTCATATCTGACAATGATAGAAAATCGAAATCACAGGACAGCTTTAAGTCGATTAAGAACCAGTAGTCACAATCTAAAAATAGATACTGGAAGACATCATAACATCTAAAGAGAAAATCGTTTGTGTATGGTATGTAACATTGTTGAAGATGAATATCATCTTCTGGATGAATGCGTAAAATTCCATGAAAGTAGAGAAAAGTTTAAAAAAGACGTGACTAATATTGATGTAGATTATATTAATTATAAACCAAGTGAAATATGTATGGACAAAGATGTTCAAATATGTCTCAGAAGGTTTGTCGCAGAATGCTTTAGAATTCATAGCAATGTGTCAATAACCTTTTTGGTTTGAGGACAATAAACATTTGTTCTTGTACACACACACACACACACACACACACACACACACACACACACACACACACACACACACACACACACACACACACACACACACACACACACACACACACACACACATACACCACGACCCTCGTCTCGATTCCCCCCCTCTATGTTAAAACATTTAGTCAAAACTTGACTAAATGTAAAAAAAAAATTAAAAATAAATCAAAGACGGACTGTTGAAGAAGTAATGTTTCACTCAGATATATTTTATCCAGCCCGTCATGTCTTTCATTCTGATTCATCCTTTTTCTTCTGACAGAAAAAAGAAAATAACACAAGGGAAATGAAAAGAGCGGGTACCAAAAACACTACGTGTCCATAATCACGCGTACCAGTGGTACTGTTTTCATAAAATGTTCTTCCAGATCTGTACCAAAGCATACTTACAGAGTTAGTCAACCCATCATGGTGTTGATATCACCGTATATGTCTATGTTTCTGTCATCGTCCGCCACTTCTCAGTCAGTCAATCAATCTGGCTGGCTGTCTGTCTGTCTGTCTGTCTGTCTGTCTGTCTGTCTGTCTGCCTGCCTGCCCGTCCGTCCGTTCGTCTGTATGTGTGTGTGTGCCTCTCTCTTTCTCTCTCTTTTCCTGTCTGTCTGTCTGTCTGTCTGTCTGTCTGCCCGCCCGCCCGTCATTCCGTCCGTCCGTCCGTCCGTCCGTCCGTCTCTCTCTCTCTCTCTCTCTCTCTCTCTCTCTCTCTCTCTCTCTCTCTCTCTCTCTCCCTCCCTCCCTCTCTTCCTCTCTGTACACACTTAGCAAGAGAATGTAGGCGAAGGTTACCCGAAGCTGTCACTATGTTACTAATTGAAATCAGTGCTTTTTCAAGAGACGATTGTTAAAGCAAGGTTTGTCATGAAAGACTGATGTAACGGGCTTTCAAGTACATGAGGAGAGAGCAGCAGACACAACAATTGCAATTACCTGTAATAAAGGATGCTACTTCATCCTACTAGGTCACACATCATTGGTCCGGTTGAGTTGGCCACCGTCGTCAGCTGGATAGTTTATTGTCTCCGTGTTCCCGTCAAACCAACCGAGCTACACCCGTTTGTTCTTTTAAACAAGGATTGTTAATTTATATGAATACTAGGTACAACTTGGCAAATTAAAACAAGTCCATATGACGAGAATGAGTTCTGAATATAAATTAAAAGACTCGATAAATCTTCGGTCTGGCTGCCCGAGGTACTGACCAGCATTGCGTGATGAGATGTCTGGTTCCTTGGGCGTGATGGTGCTGATTGAAAGACCTGACTCCCTGAAATATCGTCGGGTGCACGCGATGGAGCTGGAGGAGGATCCCGGCGCTGTGAGTACCAGATCTCTTGAGGTAGGTGTGCTAGCAGAGTACCATGGCTGTCTTGTGGCGGTGGATGATGGCATGGGGGAACTTGTACCTCCACTGCCGGCCCCTGTCGTGCAGATACAGGAAAACATCAGTTCTGTCATTGTGCTAGGTGAATCAAAATTTACCAAACCTGCGAGACAGTTTCAATGTATTGCATATTGGTATAGTTATAAGACATAACTACCTTTGTTACCTTTGCAGCTACCCTCGCAACAATCTTATAGCTCAAAACTCTTTTTGTTGGTGGCGGTATTATTTTATATTCCTGGACAGTAGTAGATTATCAGCAAATTAGATTTGCTCATCATCTTTGTTTTAGTATTAGCAAAACAACCTTAACAGCAAGACTAGTGACAGAACAACAAATTGCGTGTTTGTAATCTTTCAGAGCAGCCTGACCATAAAATCATAATGCTGACAAACATCAACTCGAAAGAAAAAAAGCTAAACAATTAAGGCACACGACATGGGTTCCTTTAAAGTCTGTGAACACGCTTCAGTATGTTGACAAAACACTCATACCGGTTTTCTTTTTAACAGAGAACGGGTAAGGCGTCCAAAGAATACCTACTAGCAGAATGTTTCGGTTCGTACAGCTGTCTGCAAGGCAGTTTGTGCAGTGCACGTGCTTGGAATGGCATGCACAGTACTCGTCTCTGTTGCAGTGTGATTGCTGGCTGCACTGACAACACCTGGGCTGAAAATACACGTCGGGTAAACGGGACACGTGTTGAGATTACAGTTCACGGAGAAGGAAAATAGACATAACTATAGTTCCACCTGAATGAATCGCAGAGACAGACAGAGAGAGAGAGAGAGAGAGAGAGAGGGAGAGGGAGAGAGAGAGAGAGAGAGAGAGAGAGAGAGAGAGAGAGAGAGAGAGAGAGAGAGAGAGAGAGAAAGAGAGAGAGAGAGAAAGAGAGAGAGAGAGAAAGAGAGAGATGATGATGATGATGGAACTTTATTTTTCAAGGATATAGGTTTAAGGCTACGCCTTTTCTTACAACCGGTCCTTACTTCTAATACAAATGTCTAATAAATGATAAGTAAAACAGCATGACAAATAAACACATTAAACGAACAAACCAGCAAACAAACAATTGAACAAATAAGCAAACATGCAGATAAACACAAACGACACAATAAACACACACACAACATACAAATCAAACAAGCGAAATATGCAACATCTTAATTGAGGTTACACATGTAAAGTGATCGACGGTAAAATGCACACGATACCAACGTTGACATTAATTCCATCAATGATTATATGGTGTAAATGATGAAGATGGCGATGACGATGACGATTATGATGATGATGATGATGATGATGATGATGATGATGTTTGTTTGTTTGTTTGCCCAGCCAACCACGAAGGGCCATATCAGGGCGGTGCTGCTTTGACATATAACGTGCGCCACACACAAGACAGAAGTCGCAGCACAGGCTTCATGTCTCACCCAGTCACATTATTCTGACACCGGACCAACCAGTCCTAGCACTAACCCCATAATGCCAGACGCCAGGCGGAGCAGCCACTAGATTGCCAATTTTAAAGTCTTAGGTATGACCCGGGCGGGGTTCGAACCCACGACCTCCCGATCACGGGGCGGACGCCTTACCACTAGGCCAACCGTGCCGGTATGATGATGATGATGATGATGATGATGATGATGATGATGATGATGATGACGACGACGACGACGACGATGATGATGATGATGATGATGATGATGATGATGATGATGATGATGATGATGATGATGATGATGATGATGATGATGATGATGATGATGATGATGAAAAATTGCAACATCAATTACACATAATACATGTAATACACAACATATTTTGTAATTCATAGAGCTTTGCCCATTGTTGACAGCTACTCAGCTACTATGGTGATCTGGAAGTCCTTAGACTCCAAGCTCCTGGCAGTGCCTCATGATATTTACAATGACGTATGCATACTGCAATCTTTCATTGGCGATTACACACATTTTCATGTATCTCAAAGTTTCCTCTGCAAAGAAAACAGCTCTCAAAGAACGCTACCCGTCAAGTTTTACTTGCCTATCATGGAGCTAAAAAAAGGGAGTGTACAGCAATGATGTATAAACATCTCTGAAATGATTGTTATGTTTCTCACACCTACTGGGAATTTTGAGGGAAGAATGCTCCTTCCAAAACGAGTACTTACAACTGGTACAATGAATTTAAGTCGGGTAGACACGTCTTCAAAGATGATACCCGCCCAGACCGACAGTTAAATGCTTATACTGCAACAAATGTTGCTGCCGTTAAAAAGTTGAAGAGGTATGATGCACACATCACACACACACGGAGGTAAAGGACATATTGATTGAATCGGCACCCATTGATGTGATCTGGCATAAGCCTTTACGGGTACACAAGCGTTGCAGACAGTGGGTGCCCGTGATCTCTCTGGTGAACAAAAGGGGGTTTGTCTCGAAATGTGCATACAAATATTCTCCTATTGTCACTACAGAGAGTGTAATATAGCGTCACATAGCCTTAGTGAAAGGTCACATTGGGGGGGGGGGGGGGGGGGGGGGGGATTTCTCACTTGGATTTCCTGGAAGGATTTCATGCCAGAAGTCAAAGTCCACTTGTTTGCCATCTGAGCTCCTGCATTTTTTTCAGATATATCACACTGTATAGGCAGATTTTCCCTCTTTGCACCCTATATTTAACTTTTGGGGGTAGGGTTAGTCAGAAGCTCACAACAGCCACACAAATGATTTAATTTATAATGTTTTTATATTATCAGTAAGGCAGTATATCAGTGTTGTCATATAGTGAGTTTTTTTTGTTTCATTATGCTTTTTATTGTGTTTTCCACATACGCTTCCGGTAAGCAAATGTTCCCTCTTTGGGCAGGGCTAGAATTAGCATCACATAATCCATAATAATATCAATAATCATTTGGTTTTGTTTCAATGTGGAAGCTGTAAGTTATTCTTATTATGATAAACAAATATTTTCAGCATATGGCATTTTATTGTGATGTGGATTTGCATAGCCGCAGATACATCTTTATCGAGTCGGCTCTGCACTTTCATTTCTAAGGATGGGGATGTTTTTGTGGTTTGTTTAATAGAAAATGTAAACTCATCATCATACTTGTATTACGTTTTGGTAATATATTTTGTCCCCTAATGAGCAGTAGGAACTTCCCCCTCAACACAGCACCTCTCTTCAACTCGCAGGAGATTTTTGTTGCAGATCATACTTCTTTCGTCTGATGCACTGAAGATATAATACATCAGAATGAGTGACGAACGACCAGTATCTTTCAAGCGCAAGAAAAAGCCAAGACGGACAGAAACTGCACAAAAGGTGTGTATCATCCACTGCCCTGAGGTCAGGTTTGACCCAGCAGTGAAGCCACTTAGTCAGCAGACAAAAGAGAAACTTGTGGAATGTTGCCGCCTGCGTAGGACAGCAGGACTTGATTTAAAATGTGCAGCAGTCCTGGATGCGTTCCCTGACATACTAGATGATACTCTTCATGGGTTTCATAGACGCTGCTACCAGTCATTCACAAACTTGAAGTATTTAAAAAAGAGAAGTCATGATGACCAGCAAAGCAGCCCTGAGGATGTGAGTGATGATAGCGACACAGATCAGCCCTCACCATCCCGGAAAAAACGATGTAAAAAGGGAGACTCTACCAGAACGCTTTTTCTTCGTGACTGGTGCATAACCTGTACAAGAGGGCACGAAGTGGCAAGGCACATCATGAGAAACTTGTGAGATGTGAAACAAAGTCTGCCGATGAGGCTATCAAGACAGCAGCAAGTGAGAAACAAGATGTTGAACTGATGGCACGAGTGTAGGTGGATCTCTTGGCAAGAGAAGCATACTTCCATGAGTCATGCCGACGTGATCTTGTGCGCAGTCGTAAGAGGCATGAACAGCGAGAGGCAACTTCCAAAGAACATATGAAGGCATGCTCAGATGCCTTTCAGTACATCTGCAACTACATTGAAGATGCAATCATCAAGAGGCACCAAGTTGAACGAATGACCATGCTGCGGGAGAGATACTGCACCTATTTTACTCTTCTGAAAACTTTTTTTTAAAGCAAGTGCGATTATTGATTGTTTGTTCCAGGTGACAGTATGATGCTTCCAGATTGAATTGTTTGTATGTGAAGAAGAGCTGTCTGAATATTTTATTTTTGGAATTCAGTTGGCTTGTTTTGTTTGTTTCAGATCCATGACCATGAGCTCGGTGTGGTTGGTGGACATGAACTAAAGACGACTACTGATGCTGTGATGACGAAGGTGTTCCATAGATTACAAGGTTGCTGACAGGGGGCTCTGGGGGAGGGCAGGGAAAGAGACTATGGTGTACGCTGCGACTAAATGCCATCAACAGTGAGTTGTTTTTCATAATTTGTAAAATCATCCTGGTCCTTTTAGGAAGAAGATAAAATCCATGTCTACAAAACAACAAGTTATTTTTGTCTCAAATTTTGTTCTTTGGAATCAATTTTAAATTTGCCATGTTTTCACATGTGAATGATAGTTGTCAAAGCTTTTACACTTCAGGTTAAATTGCTAGAAGCCAAGTTCCTGAGCTCATTTGTCAGTGTCATGGATTTTCGACTACATACGAAATAAGGATGTTAGCAAACAGTATGAAGTCGTCACATATGCGTCTGCATGTCATAGTACATGTATTATGAATTTCCGAAGGCCCCCAAATAAAAAGTCATAGTAAAGGTAACTTTAAAACAAATATTAGGGTAGGTATTTTTTTTACTTCTCTTCTACAAGGATTACAATGTGTTCTAATTTCCTCACTCAAGTATAGTTGGTGTGTTGTAAAAGCGAATGGTGTGTATGCAAGTTTGTGTGTCTGTATGTTTTTTTTAGCAAGTTTACAGGCGTCAGGAAATAAACTTTAGACTTTTCTCAAATCAATGATAGTTGTTTGATGATCTAAGTTCATGTTATTTTTTTGTTTTGTCATGCAGAGGCTGTTCCGTGAAGCTGTACGGGTGCCACAGGTCAAGACCTTGAAGACGACCGTTCAAGACTGGTTTTAGGAGGCCTGTGATAAAAGAAAGAGACAACAGGCCATGGAAGAGCCTTCATGATTTGGTTTACAGTCATTGAACTTTGTAATCTCTGTAGGCTTATTTACAATGCTAGTTGCAATAATTTGATTAATGCAAGATTTGACTCACCTGAGAAATTGCTAGTGAGTAATTGTATTTCACAGTTCAGGTCTGTGTGGCTGATGGGTAATGTACAGAAGAGGCTGGGGTTTTGTTGGACATTATTTAAGCTAAGCTTTAAACTTCACACTCTTCTACAGATGATGTTCAGACATGATGTACCCTTTTAGGTTGTGTCAGAACGACAGAAGACTAAACTGGAAGTGCTCAACTACCATTACTATCAGTGGAGATTCCCACGCATGAACATAGACAGTTGAACTGCAAACATTCATTACACTTGGGTTCTCGAGAGTGTGTCGACTCGTCGGTTTCAGACTTTCTCCGTTTGTATTTGGGTTTTGTACGTTTTCTTAATCTCACAAATATATGTGGTTGCGGCGATACCCATAGGACATTTGACAAAGGCTGATGTTACAAAAAAATAGAATTGGTAATTCTGGGAAATGGTCCACTGGAAGTACTCAATAATCGTGCAACCTTTTGATTATTTTGATTCATTAGATAATCCAAAACGTTTGGAATGAAGAAAATACAAGAATTACAAATTACGAATTTGTTTTTTTTAAGTAATGGGGAACAAATGCAGTGGAAGAGGGTCAAACCCGTGAACAACTATGTAAGAAAAAGCGATCAGGCGCTTTACCAACTGAGCTAATTTATTTCACGGTTGATTTTTTTTTTTTTTTTTTTTTTTTTTTTTTTTGCCAAGCACATCATTGTGGGGCTTTTAATCAATAACATGCATCCGTCTACAATTTATCATCATTCATCCATCAACATTTATAATAGATATGTTTGGCAAGTATACACAACACACAGCATTAGGACATAACAGACAGACGGACATATAACATATCGTTCTCCTGCAAGTAAGGCCGGAGCTTAACATAGCATGCAGATTACAATACTTGACATTATGGACGTATTACCTGCTTAATAATAATACAGTCAGTTAATAATACCGTCAAACAAAGACAAAAAACAAAAAAACAAAAAAAATCAAAGCCAAAACACATCACATCTCTGCACAACCTAGCGTACTACCTAACCAACTCTTCATATGGGGACCATAATTCTACAAATTTGGTAATGTTACCAGATTTGAAACTGGAATATTTTTCTATTTCAAATCTGTATTTCAAATTTCTTAGAAATATTTCTAACAGTGGCCTTGTCTCTTGTAACTTACTCTTATAAATATAAAACTTTGCAAACAAAATGATAAAATCCAAAACCACATCTACCTTAACATTGTTCATACACCCAAACAAAATAAATTCTTCTGTAAAAAGAACATTTGCGCGGTAAATACCACTTCTGTTTAACAGTTCTTCCAAGTCCGTCCAAAATTTCCGACTAAGCGGGCAGTACCAAAATATATGTGACATTGTTTCATTTTCAATTTTACAAAAGGCACAAAGGGGACTGTCAAGAATCTTTTGAACAAATAGCCGGCAAGCAACACCAAGAATGCGGTGAAGCAATCTGGTCTGGAACCATCTTAACTGTGTGTCCTTAGTTGTTTTGAAACACTTATCAAAAATCTGTTTCCAGTTCAGGTTGTAAAAATACATATTCCATCTGTTCATGCCTGCAGGGTTATCGTCAAATTTTGATTTCAAAAGGACTTCTTTAATTGCCTGTTTGCCTCTACAAATAATCTGCCAGGGTTTATAATCCCTAATCTGAAAACCATTCAACGAATCAATTTTTACTTTTCTCTGATATTTTCGTAGGGACTTAATCACTCCCTCATAGAATATAAAATTAGTTTGAACAAAAGGAAAATTTAACCTAAATTCTTCAAAGGTAAAGAAATTTCCATTTAAATGTAGCAACTGATGGATAAACACTACATCATTTTCAATCCATTCCTTATTTACTATTGTACCGTGGTCTCGTATAATGTTCAAATAGTAATGTATACATTCGGAAACAAAATCATTCACATTAATTACCTCGCTTAAGGAACAGCATTTCTTATAATGTTTCAAAACATCCTTCCAAAAACTGTTACCACATCGTTTCATTAACACATTTACATACTCGGCACCCACTTTAAATATGTCTTTCATTCCAGGTATCATATCAAAAATAAGCTTTTTTACGTCAAATTCAAACATCTTTAGTCTGCGAATCCAATTTATCTTTACTGATGCCACAAAAGTGTAAATGTCAATCATATTCAGACCACCACTGCAATAAGGTCTGCAAACGACATTACGCCGAATCTTTGCAGGTTTACCATTCCACAGGAAGGAATAAAAGGCTGCATTCACTTCTCGTAAAAACTCTTCGGGTGGGTCTGGCAATACAGTTAATAAATAAACCAATTTTGAAAGGACCAAAGTTTTCAAAATTGTAATTCTACCAAATGGTGTTAACTGTCTTCTGCTCCAATCTTTTAAAATTCTTTTAATCTCTTTTAATTTTCCTTCATAATTAATTTCCAGAATGTTGCCGGTGTTAGTCGAAAATTTGACTCCCAATACTTTAAAGATCCCAGGGTCCCAACATAAGTTCATATCCCTCATATATCTTTCTTGTGAATTTCGCTTTCTTCCAATCCAGACAATTTGAGTTTTTTCATTGTTTATCTTTAATCCGGAAAATTTAGAAAATTTCTGTAAAGTTTTAACACATTCAACAAACGATTCCTTACTGCCATCCAAATAAAGAGTTGTATCGTCCGCAAATTGAGACAATAACACTTCCTCGTTATTCAATTTCAATCCTTTTATCACAGAATTATTACGTAACATTAATGATAGTATCTCGGAACATATTAAATACAAATATGGTGAGAGGCTATCGCCTTGTCGGACGCCTGTTCTTATATTAAACCAACCAGAATATTGGCCCTTTACTGTAACACATGTCTGTATATCTTGGTAAAAAACTCGTATCCACTGTTTTACATCGTTTCCAAAATTGAAAAAATCCAATGCCTTTTGTAAAAAGGGCCAGGACACACTGTCGAACGCCTTTTCAAAGTCAATTGCAAGCAGCAAACCTGGTATATTTTCTCTTTCACGGTTGATTTTAACTTCAAATATTACACTAGAGTTCTTGAGCGTGGCCGGGTATCAGTATTGACTCGACTCAAGTGTCCAAGTCTCTCCGTTCACATTAGTGTACTGTACATTCTCTTTATCTCACTGTTTGATTTAAGTGTACAGAATGCATGACCTTTTTTCTTTTTTTTAATAGCGTGAGGCCCTCGACCACCAAAACGAATGTTTAGTCCAAAGCCGAATGCATTAATATGCCTGTGGCTAAATGGCTTTTAGCCACTGGTTAGACATTTATTTGTAACCATAGGCTAAGAAATCCAATTTTCGGACATAGGCTCGTTCCTGAACATCACAATTCGTATTTGGTGTGGCGACAAATTTAACGTGTCCAGGCTTATTATGACTTTCCATAATTGACGATGAGTTACTGATATTGAAACGCACACACTCACCCAAGAAACGGGGGCGGATCACAGCATGTTTAAGGGGGGGGGGGGGTCCAAATGTCTTTTAGGGAGAGTTCGACAACGCGAAACAATTAATTGAGGACGCGAAGTCTTTGAACCTTCTGGGGGGGGGGGGGGGGGTCAGGGGACATGCCCCCCCCCCCTCCTGCAAAATGTTGATAAAAACAAGGAAAATGGAGCAATCTGAGCAAAACAACTTCCCCTTGTATTACACCTCCCAAAAAAAGTTAATTTAAGAAGACACATTTGGATCAAAACAAAGACAATTGACCAATCTGGTGTAACCTGAGACAGCAAATTGCAGACCTACTTTCCAAAACCGTCACTTAAAAGAAAAAGGCCTGTTCCTATAGGGTCTGGGGGCATGCCCCCCCCTGCCCCCCTGGAAACAGGGGCGGATCACAGCATGTTTAAGGGGGAGGGGGGGTGTCCAAATGTCTTTTAGGGAGAGTTCGACAACGCGAAACAATTACTTGAGGACGCAAAGTGTTTGAACCTTCTAGGGGGGTCAGGGGACATGCCCCCCCCTCCTGGAAAATGTTGATAAAAACAAGGAAAATGGAGCAATCTGAGCAAAACAACTTCCCCTTGTATTACACCTCCCCAAAAAAGTAAATTTAAGAAGACAAATGTGGATCAAAACAAGGACAATTGACCAATCTGGTGTAACCTGAGACAGCAAATTGCCCACCTACTTTCCAAAACCGTCACTTAGAAGACAAAGGCCTGCTCCTGTAGGGTCTGGGGGCATGCCCCCCCCTCCCCCCGGAACATTTTTGATAAAAATCAAGGAAAATGGAGCAATCTGGTGCAACCTGAGCCAACAGTTTTTCTTTGATTTTAATTAAAAATAAAAAAAAAATTGAGCGGGGGAGGGGGGGTCTGGAAACCCCCCCTGGATCCGCCCCTGAGAGAACAAGGTGAAACTTCCAAATTTAGGCTCAAAACAGCAGAATCAGGTTTGGAACCCAAAGTGCTAGTTTGGTCGTCAGAGTGTATCTCAAGGAACCCACTAGTACAAAAATAAACCCACTTTTCCAAGGTCAGCAACATCGAAGTTTGTTTAGATATTTTTATATTTTACTCATATTCGGGTCATTTACAGCTAAATCAAGCTGTATGATGCTTTTTGAAGTGCTCACTAGTTTAGAATATGTGGAACCCAGTTGACATAATATTAGAAATTAAGTAGAAGTGCAACGCCAAGGCACTGCATACCCCAGCGAAAGACAAACCTTTCTCTCTCTCTCTCTCTCTCTCTCTCTCTCTCTCTCTCTCTCTCTCTCTCTCTCTCTCTCTCTCTCTCTCTCTCTCTCTCTCTCTCTCTCTCTCTCTCTCTCTCTCTCTCTCAAACACACAAACACACGAACACACGAACACACACACACGTACACACACACACACACATACCCCAAGTTACACTGACACGTACACACATACACACTAACTCACACGCACTCACTCACTCTCTCACACACACTTCATACACACACAACACACCCCCATACGCACATATAGACAGACGGACATACACACCTTTACAAACAAACTACACACATACACACACACATACACTTACGCACACGCACATACACACACCCACCCACTCT
>NW_027129663.1:45000-50000 GCF_037325665.1 Littorina saxatilis | reverse complement strand
ATTTGTTGAAGGTGGTCCATATTAGGGGACTCGCACATACTTTGAGATTTTGCTATTATTTTTTTGTTTGCAGTAAAAACTCGGGGTCAACCCTGCTAAAATGTAACAAATGCGGTCTTGGCTGTCATATATAGCATTTTTTGTGTGATAAAAGCTTTGGCTGTGGACAGAAACGAGTCCGTTTTAGGCGGCAAATTTAGAGTGAACGCTGCACTCTAAATATGTGTAACACTTTGTGAACACATTTTTACACTTCATGCGTCAATAAGTGTTCAACATGCATCAACTAGTGTTCCAGTCAGGGCACTTCTTGAACACCAGGTGTTCATTCATGAACACCAGGTGTCCTTTCACTAAGTAAGGCTGAGCACTTTATCGGATATGGACGCTTGATGAGCACTTGTTAACACTCTCTGACGCCATCTGAACACATAGTGTAAGTAAGCGTTCAAAAGAGTTCAGCTTGTGTAAATGTCGCGAAACGGTGACAGGCACACAACCAGCTGTATCGTGGTTTATTATCTACATATACTTGTAATTAGTTTAGTACCATTTATATAAATGTTCTGTTGTAACGAATGCATAATAATACAGTTGTATCGTCGACGCGCTGAAATTTTGCGACATACTTTACGGCGTATAGTATCTTTTCTTCTGCTTCCGGCTTTATCGCGCTTCCACTTGTAGATTTTTTCGCTCAGCTTTAATTATAGACACAAGGTTAGTTATTTGTAATCATCCTGGCATCGAAATGATTCGAATACTTGTAAAAAAAGTGCGACCTTGAATGTCACGATCACACATCATTCTGTTTTGTTAGCTGTGCTTTTCGCTGCATTCGGTGAATGTAGCGATCATCATCATCATGCGCAGCCAGCGCAGGTTCAGTGATTTCTTCTTCTTCTTCTTCCATTAGATTTGCAAGCATTGTTGAGTTCAAAAGACGAGAAGGAAGCTTGACAATGACAGGGGGAGGTCGGATAATTTTGGAGGACATTTATCTAAATTATTTGTCACGATCTAGTGACATGGATCAAGAAAGTGTCACTCGGTGGGGTGCCTTCTCTTGGTCAATTGCGATAGAAAGCGCCTGTGCGTCAACGGTGGTGGATTTTGTTGACAGCGCAGAACGAACACGGATATTTTGTGTTGCACGGATTTCACGGGGGTGATTTCTACTGTCGAGGCAGAATTGTCGATAACTGAACTGGGGTATGTGACAGGGTGAGTCACGTGATTTCGTCAAGTTTGTCTGTGTGAGGACAAGTATCGACACACTCGAAACTCAGCAGCGAGGAAGAAGGGTCGGTGTCAGTATTCTCCTACAAGTTTGATGGTTTTTCAACACGTGTGAATACTTCACTGGGTATCAACGTGCTATGCTACTTGCTAGTGAGGCTTGATAGGAACTCCATAGGACAGACCACCTTCTTCTTGAACACATGCTGGCTGACAGACGGGGCGTCAAGATTCTCCGCTGTGCGGTTTTCACTGCATAAGGTTTCAGCGAGAGAGGAGGATGACGGTGTTTCTGTTGACGAACAGAAGTCATTCGAAAGGAAGCGGTTTCGCTTAAGGGAGAGCTACCTACATACGCTTGTGAGGTAATAAATCATTATTTAACGCTGTTGACGAGTCTGTGTTTGTGGAATGAAATACTCTCTGTTGTTCTTTCCAGGTTAGCGCATAATTTGCTCTTTGTGACGCTAAAATACTAATCTGTATATGGTTTTTGCAGATATGGAGAGAAGGAGGGAAAATAGCTGATTTGTTGTTCTAAAAGTCCGTTTGTGCAGGCCCACGTGCTCGATGAAATATGTCAGGGTGACATGTTTAAAGGTGGAGGGTGTTGGGTAGCTTGACATGTTTAGTGCACCGAGGCTTTTTGTTGCAGCCTTTCTGTCTTCATTTCTACCTGCTACTGGTGCTGGCTGTTATCTGCGGGACGCTACATCAAGATCGCCCGCGGAGTGATGTAATCAGCTATCCGGCTAACCAGCTATCCGGCTAACCAGCTAACCGGCTAACCAGCTAACCAGCTAACTAGCGACTGGGTGCGGCGCCTGATGTCTCCACTGTTCCCTGCTTCGTCACCACGCTAACCAGCACTTTATTCGACGGAGCAGTTGTGGAGACTAAAGACTAATTACAGGCCGTCCACTCAGTGGCAGAAGAAAAGCTAAGTTGCACCATGTCTTAAGCACCCTGTTTACCACCGTTGTCATCTTTTATATTTGTGATTATATTCGAGTGGTGACAACGTGGGGTGTGTGACCCCTGCATTAACTAGCACTTTTGGGCAGATCAGCTATATTTCCCTAGCTTTACACGGGATCAGCGTGTTACTATAATTTTCTATATTCTAACTGGCATTTTGTCAGTGACCGTGTTATTTACGTTTTGAACGTAAAAGAACATTTTGGGAGTGAAGTCTCGAGGGAGGTGGCGAGTCATTACATAAACAGGCGTCTGAAACTTATACTTTTGTTGTTTCCATTAAATTGTATGACTGCGAGAGTGGATCGTGGTGTGGTTAGTTAGTTAGAAGTAACTAACCGTTTCATAATCACCTTAAGTGATATAGTGAAACGTGACATTATTACTAGTATAAGAACCTGGAAATCACCTTTTCACAAACAGCATGTTGGTCACAATAATCACTAAATTGTGTGACACACACAAAATCGCGATGCAGTCATATCATTTGTGAAAATGTTTTTTGCTAATTAAGGATGCCAGTGTTCAAAATCTGTAATGCCGACCGGAGTGTGAAGAAAGCTGTCATTGCTGAGACGTTGCAACAATTGATCACAAAAGGTAAAGCTGAAATTCAATTGACTCAAAAAACAGATGTCTGCAAAGTTTGAACTAAATAACATTCATTGTTTGACAGTTTTCGCTGCGAAACCTTTTAGTTTGGAGGCAGACTTTTCTAAAAAACAAACACTGAAACAGTGACCAAAACCTCATGTGATTATTTTTCCTTGGTTCAAAATTTGCATGCAAAAATCACATCTGTTTTTTGAGTATGGAATATCAGCATTTTCCCCCCTGTTATTTAAGTTCTTTTTTTAAATTGCTTATGTCATATATATATATATATATATATATATATATATATATATATATATATATATATATATATATATATATATATATATATATATATATACTTGTTTTTCAATAAATTCTACAGTTTTAATATTTATAGACAATGTCTGCCAGTTGGTACGCGAGATAATATTCTCTGAGTCAGACTAAACAATGCTTTTATGTCTTCAGGTTTTTTATCCTTCCCCTGAGGACCCCATTATCCCCATTTGTGCGTCTTTTACCCCCAACATTTTAATAGGGAGTCCCTGTGACCCCTGAAATCCTGGCTCCAAGTGTTCCCTTTGCCCATATTTTAGGGTCTTTTACCCCTGCATTTTGAAAAGAACCCTGAGAAATGTTGAAAGGGAGTCCCTGTGACCCCTAAAATCCTGGATCCACGTGCACCTCTGATCAATACTCAATATCTCTTTGCCAGAATTGTTGATTATGAGAGTATGATCTGTCAGTGAAAATAGCTTAATATTGTGCAATTAATGGACGTTGTATGCATATAATTTTTGGTTCAATGTATACAGGTAACTATTATTCTCTTTCATGTTCAGGGGCCTCCAAACTAAATGTTGACGGCACAGAGTTATCTGTTGTCCTGGAGGAAGACGGCACCGTAATTGACGATGACGAGGTGCTACAGGAGTTAAGGGACAAAGTGTTCCTGTTGCTGGAGACGGGGCAGGCATGGACTTCCCATCAAATGACCTTGGTGGTGCAAGACCAATCGTCGTTCGAAGATTTTGGGCCAGCGTCGACTTCAACGCCAAATGAACACGCCACTGCCAGTGACATTTTGGATGCCGAAAGAGCCTGTTTCACTGTTAAAAGTGAAAGTGATGTATGTGCCAATGATATTGGTGAAGATTTGTGAACATAATTTTAGTCTTTGAAAAGTTTTATGAGCTTGAGCAAACTTTTAAATAGTAACTTGAAGGGGTGTTTTGTTGTTTTAGTGTGCAGTTGGCAGTGCAAAATTGTGCAATTGAAACAGTTAATGTCGATTATTCCACCGTGCCTCAGATTAGCTGATCGATCTCCAGCTTGCCAATCTACTGATTGCTCTAAGTCTAACTACAAAAAATAATTGTAAATTAAAAAAAGACTAACTGCGCGAGATGCTCTCTTGGGCAACCACGAGAAAAACGCCTTGCGGCATCAGGAGACGCCACCCTGTATAATCTCACTCTTGCGAGAACGAGGCTCTCGTCTGTCGCAGCGACCATATTTTTCCAGCGGTCAATACTAATGTATACAAGGTCGCTCTGCCACTTCGCTCCTGGTATTTTCATTTACTGATTTGATAGTTTAATTTTTTGTCAATTGACATTGTTATAGTTTACGGTGTTATCGCTTTGGAGAGCTTACTTTCTTTTCTGCTAAACTTTCGTGGAAGATTTTCACCATTTTTGCTGAATACATTGAATTTGTAAATTTTTCTCTTTACGTTTGAATTTCATTTGCGAACTTAAGACTTGGTTGAAAGTTTTTGTTTCGGCCTTGAGCATTACACTCATTGTAGTCGTTGACGGTTTCACAAGCTCAGTGTGATGTCGAGGTTTGGAATTTGGTGATAAGTTTTCACTTGTTTCACTTGAAAGAAGATGCCATGAAAATGAGGAGATAAGGAAATAACAAAATTTAGAGTAAGATTAGCGGGAATACGAGTGGCACCACACAAATTTAAATGGACCAAGTGATGACTGGAAGGTCAGGACATGGCACAAAAGTAACTGTAGCAACATAATAACATATAATAGTTTGGTCACATTTATATTGACTAGGAAACAAAAAACAAATCAAACAACAAATGTTTCCACAAGCAATTAAAAGCTGCAGAATTGCGACTTGAGGGGAAGGATGGATGTATTACTTGATTTTTTGATTGGTAACTGTGA
>NW_027129663.1:37500-40000 GCF_037325665.1 Littorina saxatilis | reverse complement strand
AAAGAGAGAAAATAAAACTGGGCTACATACATCGCCCTGTTTAACACCAACTGTACAGTTAATATAATCCGTAAACTTTGCTCCACATCTCACTTTTATTTTTGCATTATCATACATACTCTTCACACACCTAAAGAGTTTCCCTTTTATACCGTTTTTTAACAGAATTGGCCAGAGCAAAGCTCTATTGATGGAATCAAACGCTTTCTCAAAATCTATAAAGGCAACATACAGCTTACGATTCAAAGAAAATTGTTTCTGTACAAAGGCCAAAAGTGTAAACATATGATCAATAGTGGAATAATTCTTCTTAAAACCAGCTTGATATGCCCCCGTACTGTTATTACATTCAATCCATTCTTGCAACCTGTTATTAATCTTAGTACTATAGACCTTGCTGCTAACATTACACAGCGAAATTCCACGATAATTATTTGGATCATTGACATCGCCTTTCTTAAACAAAGGGATAACAATGGACTCTGTCCAACTTTCTGGAAATACACCCTTGGAAAACAAAAAAATTAAACAAGTGTACCAACAAGTCAATCCCTGGAGAAAAAACATTTTTCAACAGTTCTCCTATTATTCCATCCGGCCCAGCAGATTTTTGAGGTTTTAACTTTCTCATTGCAATCAAAACTTCTTCTTTTGAAATAGGACGATTCAAAATACCTTCATCGTCTTCATATTCTATTTCTTCAGCCTCAATTACATCTTTTTCCAATAATACTTTGAAATGCTGAAACCAGGTATCAACTGGTATGTTGTTCTTTATTTGTTTTCGTTTTGAGGATAATTTATGCATTATATTCCAAAATTCTTGTTGATCGTTTACAGATTCAATAAGTTTTTGTAATGTCAAATCATTATACAATCTTTTCTTTCTTTCTAACATGTTTTTATATTCCCGTCTGGCTAAACAATAAACATTGCGAGCGTGAATGTCTTCAGGCTGATTACATCTGCTTAACAACCTCCACACATTTTTTCGGGTTATTCTACACTCTTGATCGAACCAATCATCCGATTGATTATTTGACTTCAAATAAATTCTTTTCTTCATGCAGTCAGCACTTTCTTTAACACAAGTGTTAAATAATTCCAAAGCTCCATTCATATCAGATTCAATCATATTTTGGGCAGACTCTAACCTTTCATACATATCATCTGCACACATCACATTCACATATGTTCCTGCCTTCCTGCTATCCCACACATACTTTTCAATAAAGCAGTCTGCATTCTCACGCATATCATGATAAACATTATCACATGGGAACGTAACATGCAATTCAACTGGCATATGATCTGACTCAATCCGGCCAGCCACCAACAGTTCACTTGAAGACAGAGTAATTGCAAATAAATCATTAGACAGCAAAAAATAATCATTAACACTACTCCCCCTCTCTGACATGTAGGTAAAACAGCCCTGCAAATCCCAATTACACACACCATTAAGAATACACAGTCCAAGTGCAGTGCACATATTTAACAAATAATTATTTACCATAACTATTCAATATCTGATCTTGTGATTTTCGATTCCCGCAAACTGACTGACTTTTGTGCAATAAATCAAAAACATCATGATCTTGTAATACAGGCTGGGACAAATTGGCTGTTCTGCTATTCAGGTCACCCGACAACACGACATAAACATCACCTTCTGTCAACAAAGTACATTCAGTCAAACATTCTTCTAGTAGAGAAACACCATTATCCAGATCAAAAAACGAGTAATACGGCGAGCCCTCGGGCGGAACATAAGCACACACATACAAAATATCCTTAGAAATTCCAAAGAGGATTTTATCAAGGATAAAAACAATGAAGTTAGAACATTCAACATCAAGTTTACGCACAAAGGGAGCAAACTCATTTCTTATTTGGCACAATACACCGCCTGACCGTCGGCCCTGCTTGGTAAACTTCACTGCGGGTTTAACAAAAAGTGATAAACCATCAAAAACAGTTGACGTGAATTCATCCATAAACGTTTCTACAAGGCAAACAAAATCGAAACTCCCCACATAATTTACAAATTCTGTGTCAGTTAATTTGGAGTACAAGCCGTTAACATTCCACTGTAAAAAGAAAAGGGCTTATTCACACTTCCAGTGACTTTACAGCTATTAACATTTGTTGCGTGCTCGACTTTATCTTTTTCTTTTACAACACGCATTTCTAGGTTTGCTGTCAGAATAGGATCCCTATCTGACCCCTGAACCACTGTGTCACTCACACTCGCACTGCTTTCACTGTCACATTTTACCGACACCCTGTCCTCAACATTGTTATCGCTAACACAGTCCGTTTTTCCACGTGCGCTCACCGCGTTGTCCAAAACTACAGGTAACACCGGTGTCTTTCGGATGTCCGCACTATTCCCACGTGCGAAATACTGCTTAGCCCCAGTCACAACACTGTCACAACAATTGGCACGAGCTTCCCTTGCACGTTGTAAAACCGGTGTCACTTTTGTATGTGTTCCCTT
>NW_027129663.1:17500-27500 GCF_037325665.1 Littorina saxatilis | reverse complement strand
CTGTTCACCATGAAGAAGAGTTCAAAAACTGGTTTGTGGTAATTAAAACTAGGCCCTAAGTTAATAACGTAACCCCCCCCCCCCCCTCCTCCATTTTACCCCTGTACGCGAACGTACGGGAAAAAAAGGTTTCTCAGAAAAAGGTAAGGGAGAGAGAGAGAGAGAGAGAGAGAGAGAGAGAGAGAGAGAGAGAGAGAGAGAGAGAGACAGACAGACAGACAGACAGACAGACAGACAGATAGACAGACAGACTGTGACAGAGAGAGAGAGAGAGAGAGCGAGAAAGAGAGATAGGGAGAGTAGAGTGTGTGTGAGAGAGAGAGACAGAAAGACGAAGGGAGAGGGGAGATCGAGAGAGAGAGAGTGTGTGTGTGTGTGTGCGTGTGTTCGTGTGTGGGAGTTTGTGTGTTACAGTGTGTGTGTTTGTGTGTGTGTTTGTGTGTGTGTGTGTGTGTGTGTGTGTGTGAGAGAGAGAGAAACAGAGACAGAGAGAGACAGAGAGTGAGAGAAAGAGAGATGTATTCCCCACGCACCACTGATCTAAAACTGAGAGATAGCAAGAGAGCGCGTGTTTACGAATAAAATACTGTTTAAACCACAAACTCACACACAGAAAAAAAAACCGCCATGAAATTCCAGGCATGTGTATGTGAGCACTTATCATAAGTTTTAAACTTGTTGTGCTCCTTCTTAATGATGTTGTTATATTACCATGTGTCTGTTTACGAATAGAATACTGTTTAAACCAAGAGAGCGCGTGCCAAGGGTAACAACTTTTTTTTTTCTCTCTTCTTTTCTTCTTTGTGTATTTATTTTATTTTTGTTTGTTTGTTTCATCCTCTTTTTTGCTTGTCCCGACGCTTGTTCATTCTCCCAGTATGTATTCTGTCACATGGCTTTGTTTCTCAGTATACTGTCTTTCTGAAATAGTCTTCGGTAGTTGCTGTTCTGACTGATCAAGTGTTCTGTCATTTTTTTTTCTTCTAAATTTCTATATTTGTTGGTGATGGGTTTCTATGCACTTTCTTCCTATAATTGTCACTAATGTGGTATATATTCCAACATTGCTTGCCTTTTGTGTTGCTGTGTGCTCTGTCATCTGTAGAAATTAGAATGACTGAATGTTCACAACACATTTCAAAACTTTCTGGGCAGTTAATTGACTTTCAGCTTTGTTGGTGATGGGTGACCGCTATGCACTTTCTTCCTATAACTGTCACTTTTACATGTATATAGTCCAGCATTGCTTGCATTTTGTGTTGCTGTGTGCTCTGTCATCTGTAGAAATTAGAATGTTCACAACACATTTCAAAACTTTCTGGGCAGTTAATTGACTTGCAGCTTTGTTGGTGATGGGTGACCGCTATGCACTTTCTTCCTATAAATGTCACTTTTACATGTATATAGTCCAGCATTGCTTGCATTTTGTAGAAATTAGAATGTTCAAAACGTACTAGGCAGTTTATTGACTTTTACCTGCTTATAAACGTCTTTTCAAATATGCTTTTGCATATTTTGTCTGCCATTTATAATTGCTGCTGTCACTAACTTTGTAAGTTGTAACACACTCCTTACAACAACAAAAATTCATTTTCAGCACACAAAAAGTGGATAGTAATAGTAAAGGTTAATAATTGTGCAACGCACAGGGAGGCTGTGTAAAGGGAGTACGTCATTCTCAAATTCAATATAATGATTGGTAAGAGTGTGGTATCTGGAAGAAAAGCCTCAATTGCCATGACAACTTTGGTATTGAGTAATGACTCCATGAGAATATGTCTCAAAAATAAAATTTCAGGTCAGCAACACTGTTTAAAAGGTAAAGGTAAAGGTATTCCCATAACCATCTGGTCGTAGGGGAGAGAGATGTTAGAGATCTCAACTTTTCTGGGGGCCAGCTTTATGAGGGCGGTGCCCATCTCCTCTCCCTCTGTTTACTTTCTATATAAACGTATAAATAACACTGTTTTTAGGCATTTTCCAATTACCTGTTGCAAACTTGTGCATCTTTATTGTGGTACAGTTATTGTCTCTCAGACAGGTTTTTAGGTCAAAATGATTGGAGAAATATCCTAACAAAATTGTAATGGGCAATTGCTATATATCTAGATATATACACGTATATTTATATGTGATGCTGGTCACAGTTTGGAGTCCCTCTGGTTCTTCGTGTTTATTTTTTTTATCAAATTAAAAATAACTGATATAATTATGGTGATTGTCATTTAAGTTCTTATTTATTTTACACAACCAACATTTGAAGTTTTATTAATGTTGAAGATGTACAGTGGAACCCCCATTTTAAGACCCCCTCCCTTTTAATACCTTGTTTTCTCAAACTTTCTGTTCATAACCTCTGTAAATTTACCCCCATTTTAAGACTCCCTCCTTTTTAAGACCTGATTTTCTTAGATGATTTGAGGTCTTAAAGGAGGGTTTCACTGTATAACAATATGTATGCCCCAAACAGGGGGGAAACTGACACAAATTTGGGCTCCATTTTTTTTTATCCGAATAATAAATGGCTCATATGAAATAACAGTTCAAAATGAAACAACGTCTAATTTTTCTGTTTAACTTCCATGTTATTTTGCAAACACGCTTTACAGAATGTGCAGATAATTTGTCTACAGGTACATATGTCATGAAATTTTTATTTATTATTTAAACTCACAACGTCACTAACAAAATGTAATTTCTTAATTGAAGTTGCTTCCCGAAGGACTATCCGTCCGGCCGAGTGTGAAGCAGAGGATAGATGGCTGTTCCGCACCCATTTTCCTGCAGTGCACTCTGCACACTGTTCCATTTGGTGGCGAGATTTGCACTTTCAGCTGAACTTTTCTTGGAGCTGGCTGGCTTACTATTAGCCGACCCTGCCGCGCGCGGCCGGTGACCCGCTTTCCCTTTCGCGCGGAAAGCACACACAGGCCGTGCTAGCTTCCTACTCTGGAACTGTACAGCTAGCTAGCTGTGTGTGCCATGGCGCCAGTTTGAAAAAATACGTGATTCTTGGTGTGAAAAAGGGATCGTTTCAGTGACTTACGCTTGGGATTATGTTCATCTTGTATATTTTGTTACTTGAATATACAGGCATTGTGTTGGTGCAAACTAGAGTTTAGCAATTCGACTCGTTTTGTTTGATTTTGTGGTAATACTAATATCACTGGCACTCATGCCTTGTTCTTTGTTCCTGTTAAAAGAAACAGAATTTGCGCGTTGTATATCAGTTTATAATCACACTGAATACTGATAACAGCCACCGACTGTGTTTTTATTTTGCCGTCCGTAAGTACTTAGTCTTAACTGTGTGATAGAGTGAAAACAAGTTTGGCTACAGGTGTTTGTGTATGATTTCTGGAGCAGTTTTGTGCGGTAAGTTTTGTGAATTAACCCACGCGCAGGTTCTCGGAACAGGCACTCGCTACAGTACGCTATTATATGCAGCTCTGTTGACTGTCGTGCATTTCATCTTGTTTGTTTTGTTTTGTGTTTTCCCCCTTCTTTTTATATTTAGTCAAGTTTTGACTAAATATTTTAACATCGAGGGGGAATCGAAACGAGGGTCGTGGTGTATGTGCGTGTGTCTGTGTGTCTGTGTGTCTGTGTGTCTGTGTGTCTGTGTGTGTGTGTGTGTAGAGCGATTCAGACTAAACTACTGGACCGATCTTTATGAAATTTGACATGAGAGTTCCTGGGTATGAAATCCCCGAACCTTTTTTTCATTTTTTTGATAAATGTCTTTGATGACGTCATATCCGGCTTTTCGTGAAAGTTGAGGCGGCACTGTCACGCCCTCATTTTTCAACCAAATTGGTTGAAATTTTGGTCAAGTAATCTTCGACAAAGCCCGGACTTCGGTATTGCATTTCAGCTTGGTGGCTTAAAAATTAATTAATGACTTTGGTCATTAAAAATCTGAAAATTGTAAAAAAAAATAAAAATTTATAAAACGATCCAAATGTACGTTTATCTTATTCTCCATCATTTGCTGATTCCAAAAACATATAAATATGTTATATTCGGATTAAAAACAAGCTCTGAAAATTAAATATATAAAAATTATTATCAAAATTAAATTGTCCAAATCAATTTAAAAACACTTTCATCTTATTCCTTGTTGGTTCCTGATTCCAAAAACATATAGATATGATATGTTTGGATTAAAAACACGCTCAGAAAGTTAAAACAAAGAGAGGTACAGAAAAGCGTGCTATCCTTCTTAGCGCAACTACTACCCCGCTCTTCTTGTCAATTTCACTGCCTTTGCCATGAGCGGTGGACTGACGATGCTACGAGTATACGGTCTTGCTGAAAAATGGCATTGCGTTCAGTTTCATTCCGTGAGTTCGACAGCTACTTGACTAAATATTGTATTTTCGCCTTACGCGACTTGTTTGTTCTTAAGCATGTGACGTGTTTATTCTTAAATTAATGTTGTGACTGTAGTTGTGCTTATGTTCTTGCCTGTCTGTATGTGTGTACATGGTTTTGCTTGTTTATTTGTGTCATTTTCTTTTAATTTGTAGTCACTCTATTTATTGATTTAAGGTGTCTCAGTTAAGAATGGCGGCAGTGCAACATACGGAAGATCTCCACATATTTAGGCTAAATGCTATGTGCAGAACGTGTGGCAGAAGATCAAAGGCAGCGAAGGACAAACATCATACCATTAGGCATTGCAAAAGCTACGCATCAGTGTTGTTTCAGTTTCACGGTATTCACGTTTCTGAAGAAGCCAATGGCACCACTTTCTCAAGTATAGTATGTACATCATGCTCTGCTCGTCTCAGCCAACTAAAAAAAAACTAACATTCCAACTCAAGGTGTGTCAAAAGCAATGAATAATAACCTTGAAAAAACAAAGGTGTTGTGGACACAATACAACTCCAAAGTGGAAGTAGCTGACTGTAGTGTGTGTAGAACGTTTGCCGAACAAATGTTTGCGATAATGAAACAAACGTTAAATTGTCGTCGGATCGACGAGTTTTGTTTCCTGTGGTATATATACAAGTTTGTGAGAACAATAGTGAAAAACTGTGTTGAAAAACTTTCAAATCGACTTGTGTGCTGCTATTGGATTACTGATGTATGGCGCTGCAATGATACCAGTCGTGGTCAGGTAGGCTTTTTGTTTTCTTCACATGCAGCTAACAATTTGCATGAACATGTATTGAAAGACCGTTTTTTCTTTCTTTTATATTACAGGCATTAATTGCACTATTTTGAATTATATAAACGCAAAACAAATTTCACATGCGCACCATACGCATGCCTATAATATGTTTTTAAATACGACTGTATATACTCTGTTGTTTGTATATATATTTTGTAAAGTGTTGTACATGTATATATCAGTGTACTTAGGGATTACCTTTGTCTTTTTTTCCAATATTTTGTGTTCTTTTATTGTGACACATTGATTATGATGTTTTGTTTACTGTGTTGTCTTCTGTCCTCAGGTAAGCTTTTTTGTTTTATTCACATGCAGCTAACAATTTTCATGAACATGTATTGCCGTAAGATCTTTTTTCTTTCTTATATGTTACTGACATTATCTACACTATTTTGAATTTTATATCTACACTATTTTGAATTTTATAATTATATAAACGCAAAACAAATTTTACATGCGCACCATCAATGACTTTTACTAGTAGTCCTTGGCATAATATGTATGTAAATACGATATACTCTACTGTTTGTATATATTTCGATATACTCTACTGTTTGTATATATTTCGTAAAGTGTTGTATATATATATGTGTATGTACTTGGGGATTACCTTGGTCTTTATCTTTCATTATTTTGTGTTCTTTTACTGTGGCACATTTAGGATGTTTTGTTTACTGTGTTGTCTTCTGCCATGTTTTTCAGAGTGCAAAGAGTAGCATAATTATATACTTGGGGGGGGAGCACACACTTTTTCTAATTCTCTCATTTATCCTTTCTTCTGTCTTGTAAATTGTGGCATGCATTGCAATATATATAACTATTGAGAGATGCCCGGCAAAACACACTGAAAACACGAAAGGCAGGGAGTAGAGGGCCACTTATCAGGCATTCTGAACAGTGCAGAAAACGTTCTCACTGTTTTTAGGCTCTGCTATCTCTCTAGAGCGCGCGAGCTACAGAACCTTATCAACACAGCAGCTGCTAACAGAGTCAGAGAGGGCCACGCTAGCTGCAGACAAAGAAAGAGTCGTCTGTCAGGCGCCACTGTGGGTGGGAGGTGTTGGAGGGAAATGGGGGAGGAAAGGGTAAATAGGCGGGAGGGGAGTGGTTGTTGCCAGTTATTTTTAGCTGGAGCCAGTCTGCAGCTGACAGTGCCTAAAATGGAACACAGTGTCTGATGCTGAATACATGAACATGTTTACTCGACTGATCTGGGACCAGGAGGCCACCACTATGCTTGCTGGATTTGGTAAGACTTTCCTATACAAGTTTTTATACTTGTACAATGGAACCCCCTTTTAAGACTCCCTCCCTTTTAAGACTTTGTTTTCTCAAACTTTCTGTTCTTAAACTCTGTAAAATTACCCCCCTTTTTAAGAACTGATTTTCTCAGAGTTTTGGAGGTTCTAAAAGGGGGGGTTTCACTGTACAAGGTTATGAGAAAAGAAAACATGCCTCTATTCATGAGGCCCAGATGTCTATCATACTAGAAGTTACCATCCCTGTTCATTGGCTCTATCGACGCCCGTTTTTAACCGCTTAACCCTTTATATAATAAACCGTCCATAGATCGTCGTTCTCCCGAACTAACTCCTTAGTATGTCATTGAGAATAGAGGATTTGGGGAAATCCTTTCATGCGCCTATCGGCGATTGGTCAATACATTTCGTATCAGTAATGTCGGTCTCGCTTGAAATTATCGCTACTTGATATTGCTTTCCAAACTTATACGAAGTGACCGGGAGCATATAATTATATATACAGATCATAAGGGGAGCTGCTGATGTATGTGAACTTTTCTTTCTCTTCAAACAGATGCAACACCTGATGAGTTGGCCCTTCTGAGTTCCGATCAAGGTTGGATCCAGACGTGCCACATCGATTGGATTGCGAACCTGCTCAACCATCAAAGCACCACCGCCATGTGCTTCTCTGTGGACTCCTTGGTCCCTGGCTTGTTGGAGCAGCTTGCGCGTCGCAAGGCAGCAGGAGAGTTCGATGCTGTCAAGCGCCTGTGCTTGGCGTTGAATGTCGGACACGACCAGGACGGCTCCATGTTTATTGCGGACAGCACTCGATCAGGGAACCATTGGACAGTGGCAGTTGTTGACCTCGACGAAGGTTCCATATTCTATGGGGATTCGCTCGGTCTCCCACTCCCCAACATGTTCATGCAAAAGATAATGCCACTGTTGCTTATTTTCAGGAGGCACATGAGGAATTGGAACATGACCCTGGCACATGTGCCCACACGCACACAACGTCATGTGTGTCGTCCCAACTGTTTGTGTTTTCCTTTGCAGGTGTGTGGCTCTGTGTGTGGGGTTGTTGCTATTGTTGTCATGGCTCTGGCTGCGCTCAATGACGGCTTGTTTCAAAAGCTGCGTGCACCCAGGTCTTCAAATCCACACTGGTTCCTGCTTCGTCCCACAATGTTCAGCCGGTTTTTGAGGAGGCAGTTGATCCGGTGGTTTGTCACTGGGGTGGTGGACGTAGACTTTGCTTCCCAAACAGACATCCCCACAACTCAAGAGAGGCAGCCAAACTCCTACCCTTCCAGACCAAACTTCCACACAACACGCAACGCCAAAAAAACCAAATCCAAGCAAAACCCAGGCACTCAAAGCAACACACACACTAACGAATCCAAACCAAACCCAGGCACTAAAAGCAGCACACACACTAAAGAAACCCGACCAAACCCTGACACTAAAAGCAACACCCACACTAACAAATCCAAACCAAACCCAGGCAGTCAAAGCAGCACAAAAACACAAAAACAGAACAACAATAAAAGAAAACATTCTTGCAGTGCTGACGAAGACTCGGAGACACGACACAACACTAACCACAAATCACAGAACAACAAGAAAACTAAAACAAGTTTGCATTGTCCATTTTGCTCTAAATGTTTATCCCAAAGAAGCGCTCTGACAAGACACATAACCCTGCTCCATCCAGACCAAAGCGCAAGTTCAACCAGTTCGCACCCCATGCCTAACCAATGTAATATCTGTCAACAATTTTCTTGTGCTACAGTGCAGGAGCTATGTGTTCACTATAGAGTGGTACATGAACATAATGTTAGGATTCAAGAAAATTGTTTTTCCAATATGGATGACTTTCAGAGATGGAAATGTACGATTGAAAAAGACAGCTATTCTAACTTTTTTAAAAGTAGAGGCACCAAACAGACTTCAACATCTTCTGTATATTATTTTAACTGTAACAGGTCTGGGAAGGCTATCATAAAACCGTCTGATGAACGTAGCAGAGCGCTTAAAACGCAAGGCACTTGTAAAACCAATACTATTTGTACTGCATTCATGACAGCTTTCAATTCTCTGGAAGATGGGACGGTGAGGGTTATATACTGTACAGATCATGTTGGTCATGCCCTTGAGATGTGTCACCTAAGACTGTCTGATGATCTGAGAACCCTGATTGCTGCAAAGCTGCAAGCTGGGATTGAGCCCCACAAACTTTTAACTGAAATTCGCAATAACATTACTAACATTGACAGAGACACTCTGGCAACACAACAAGACATCTTAAACATAAGAAAGCAGTACAATATCCCCCACATTCAAAAAGATGCTGCAGACGGTATGAGCACACACTTATGGGTAGATCAGCTAGCCACAGAAACAGACAATCCCATCATTTATTACAAACCACAGGGACAAACTAAGGACACTGACACTCTGCAGGAGAACGATTTTTTACTATGTATTCAAACACAATTTCAAAGAGAAATGATGAACAGACATGCTAACAAAATGGTTTGTATTGACTCAACCCACAAAACCACCCAATATGACTTTTTACTTGTAACTTTACTTGTTATAGATGACTATCAAGAACATGTACCTGTGGCATGGGCTATCGCTAACAAAGAAGATGAAAAAACCTTGACAGTATTTTTTACAGCAATTAAAGCTGCAAACAATGAGAAGGACATTCCAACCAGTATTTTTATGAGTGATTTAGCTCAAAACTTTTATAATGCATGGTATTCTGTATTTTCACTTCCACAAAAACAACTATACTGTTCTTGGCATGTTGACAGGGCATGGAAGAAAAACACTGTTAAACTCATTGCAAAAAAGGAAGACCAGGCAGAGGTGTATGCATACCTAAAAATGGTTCAAATGGAGACGGACCCAGGGATCTTTAACAGACAACTGCAGGAATTTCTTGGTTTTCTTCAACTGAGACATAAAGCGTTCCACGATTACTTTTATCCTCATTATGTATGTAAAGAAAAAGTGTTGCTTTGGGCAACCTGTCATCGTATAGGTTCCTTAGCCAATACAAACATGTATGCTGAGGCATTTCACAGAGTATTGAAAACTGTGTACTTTAATTCAAAACAAAACAGACGCGTTGATTTTCTGATACATGTCCTGTTACAATATGCCAAGAATAATGTCTTTGAGCAGTTCATCAAAGCAGAGAAAGGTAAAGTAACCTTCCGCACTAAAGAAATAAGGAAGCGACATTCAGCAGCCATGGGTACAATTAAAGATGATTATATTGTTAACACTAACTTAGACACTGAGTGGCTTGTACGTTCAACAGATGAAGGCCAGTCATACCTAGTTACACAGTTAAACAACCAAGAGCCGTGCCAGTGCAAACTGCAGTGCAGTCTGTGTGGTGTCTGTACTTGTACTTTTTCATGTCAGTGTGCAGACTTCCTAACACACGGCCACTACACATGCAAACATATGCATGCACTAAAAATCAAACTCAACCAAACCAAACCTGAATCCAACAGTATTAAAGAAGAAGCAGTAACACATAATGCAGAGTACTATGCTC
>NW_027129663.1:0-10000 GCF_037325665.1 Littorina saxatilis | reverse complement strand
AATCATGCCAGCACAACATCAGGCATAATTCACACAAACACGTACGACAAAGTTCCCGACGTTAGGCACAAACAGAAAATGAGACTACACGCCGGCGAACGCATTGACAGCGAGGCAAGCTGTGTTGTGAACATTGAAGCACGTGAATCACGGAGCCACATTCCATCCAAGCTGACGGAACCTGCCTTGCAGCAATCCGTTGACTCCACATGCGTGGCCACTGACAGTGACAAGGACAGATATTTTACGTCAGAGAGTGATACAGAGGAACCAGTGGAAAAGCAGTTGACTAAAGCTGAAAAGGATGCTTTGGAAAGGGAGTACAGTCTAGGGGAAGTAAAAGCACTTGCTTTAGAAATTACTACGAACCCCAGAACACGAAAGAAAGTGATTAGAATGGTGTATAGCGAACGACGAAGAAGAAGAAGAAGAAGAAGAATGGTGTACAATGCTTCATCCAAACAGCTGCTTGCACAATCAGATGACTTCGTGTTCACCTACGATTGTACCAAAGCTGAAACATTGTACTGGACGTTATTCAGGGACAAAGCAGACATGAGTTATGATGAATCAGAACGACTGGCATTTATTGGGGGAGCCTGCGGATGTGCGACGAACACTGTACCTTATTGAGATAAATCATATCGCCAAGGATTTGCATGCACTGGTTACACTTCTCAGAGCCTACCTTCAGACTTGAACTTTGATCGCTGTTGTATCACATTTACGTATCATTACATGCTGCTTCTCTTGCAAAACTCGTAAAGCACTACTACTATATTTTGCAGCTGATACTGGTAAAACGTTAATACTCTATGATTGTATTAAAACATTATTGTACATAATGCACTGGAAACATTTTCAAACATAATGTGGTTAACTTCTATTTCACCTCAATGAGCGAGGGCGGGATGAAAAAAAAAGTAGTTTAGCATTTCCTATTCTGTTACAGTGTTAAGATAAAGATCAATTCAATTCAATTTAATTCAATTCAATTCAATACAATTCAATGCCACCACTAGTCTCTTCACTAAATCCCTACCACAGAAGACGACCATTCGAAAGATTCGTACCAGCACATAGGAAAGAAATATTCAGAACATCCTTCATCCCATTCTCCACAGTTTTATGGAATAATTTGCCTGATGTGATTAAAACAACAACTTCAATAAGCGAGTTTAAGCATTATTTACAAAGTCCTGATCATAGTGTACCAGCTTATTATTATTTTGGAAAACGACAGACAGAAGTTCAACACTGCAGAATGCGTTTAAATATTAGTAACCTTAATTCAGACTTGTGCAAACGCCATCTTAAAGATAACGCACAGTGTGCTTGCGGTGATCCAAATGAAACATCCGAACATTATTTATTAAACTGCACTTTGTATGCAGATGCTCGTCTGACAACAATCAATTCGTTGCCTGTTCATTTCAGACGCGTGGAAATATTATTAAAAGGTAGCGAGCATTATTCTGTTCGTAATAACATATTGATATTTGAGTCTGTCCAATCGTTTATTGTTAAATCTGGTCGATTGATTTGATGGATGTGTTCACGCATTGATAGTGTATATGTGTGTGGGCAGGCATATGTGTACCTCCACACTGCCTCTCCCTGTGTTATCGTATTTGATTACATAAGCAGCGTATAAGTAATGATTATTATCGTTTGTCTCGTATTTTACATGTTAACGAATTACTGCCTTCCATAAAAAATTGTTACATTTACCTGAATTTACATGTTGCATGTCTTAGACTTGATGCTCTCTTCCTATGCGCTTTCGTCCTAGTCTCTCCTTGTGGTTGTTAGTACTTTCTTCCTCCTCCCCCTCCCTTTTCTTTTTATCTTCTGTAGATTCCTTTGTTCCTAGTTAGCTCCCCATCCCCATTCTTTCAATTTGTTCCTCTGGTTTATTGTTGTTATGTCCACCATTACGAAAATGTGTGTAATTTAGTACTGTTCTGGTCACGTGATATAAGCATTTGCTTGAGTGCGTGTCCTAGTTGTGTGTTTTGAACTGTTCATGCGAAGAAATCCTGAATAAAACTTTGTTTAAACCAATTCAATACAATCATCTCTCCCTCATTCTCGTTCTCATAAATAGGACTCAAACCATACCGGCACGGTGGCCTAGTGGTAAGGCGTCCGCCCCGTGATCGGGAGGTCGTGGGTTCGAAACCCGGCCGGGTCATACCTAAGACTTTAAAATTGGCAATCTAGTGGCTGCTCCGCCTGGCGTCTGGCATTATGGGGTTAGTGCTAGGACTGGTTGGTCCGGTGTCAGAATAATGTGACTGGGTAAGACATGAAGCCTGTGCTGCGACTTCTGTCTTGTGTGTGGCGCACGTTATATGTCAAAGCAGCACCGCCCTGATATGGCCCTTCGTGGTCGGCTGGGCGTGAAGCAAACAAACAAACAAACAAGCACAGCGCAGAGCGATAGCTCTGCGGTTTTTGGACGTCCCCATTTCACTGCTGTACAGCAAACATCGTCCCCAAATACCTGTGTCTGTGTGTCACCGACTTAGTTGCTCTGCAGAGTGTGTGTGTGTGTAATACTGCCTTGCTGCAGAGTTTGTGTTATACCGCTTTGCTCTGCTGAGTGTGTTTGTGTTAATTACGGTCTGTCTGTCTGTATACTCTTTTGTCTGTCCGTCTGTCACTCAAGGGTAAGGGGGTGTCCTTAACCTCTCCTCTGTTGTCTCGGTCTGTCTCTCTGTCTCTGTTTATCTGTCTCTGTCGCTCTTTCTGACTCTCTCCCTCTCAGCGGAGATCAAAGCCAATGAAAAACACACATCTCTGAAGCAGTTTTAGCTTGTGCCTCCAAATGACTGCTGTACAACAACCAGACCCCATCTGACTGCTGTTTGGGAAACAGTCCCCAATTCACTGCTGTACACCATTTACGTATCATTACATGCTGTTTCTCTTTCGAAACTTGTAAAGCACTACTTCTATTTTGCAGCTGATACTGGTAAAATGTTAATACACTATGATTGTATTGAAACATTATTGTACATAAAGCACTGGAACATTTTCAAACATAATGTGGTTAACTTCTATTTCAACTCAATGGGCGAGGGCGGGATGAAAAAAAAACATTTTAGCATTTCTTGTTCTGTTACAGTGTTAAGAGAAAGATAAATTCAATTCAATTTAATTCAATTCAATTTAATACAACTCTCTCTCCCTCATTCTCATTCTCATAAATCAGACTCAAACCATCCGTTGTCAGGGTCGTGAATGCTAGCTACTGACTGGATTGGAAATACTCTTATGTCGCCTAGCGCCATATGTAACTGATTAAACCATTCATAGCACAGCGCAGAGCTATCGGTTTTTGGACGTCCCCATTTCACTGCTGTACAGCAAACATCGTCCCCAAATAACTGTGTCTGTGTGTCACCGACTTAGTTGCTCTGCAGAGTCTGTGTGTGTAATACTGCCTTGCTCTGCTGAGTTTGTGTGTTATACCGCTTTGCTCTGCTGAGTGTGTGTGTTTGTGTTAATTACGGTCTGTCTGTATATTCTTTTGTCTGTCCGTCTGTCACTCAAGGGTAAACCGGCACGATTAGCTTAGTGGTAAGGCGTCCGCCCCGTGATCGGGAGGTCGTGGGTTTGAACCTCGGCCGGTGTCACGATTTCATCTTTCGCCTGTGTACATATTTCCCCCTCGATATTTACTCGAGACCGAAATGTTGTTTCCTGGTAAAATTAAGAAGAGAAATTATTTATGGACGAAAAGCATGTCAGTTTCTTGCATGTGAAAAAAATTGGTTGTGAAATTAAATAGATTTCACTCCCAAAATCGAATTCTTCGAAAACGTGTACCGAGTGGTTACGTCCCTTGAGTAAGAAGGGAAACATTTTAGGATGAATCAAATTTCTAAGTTAAATAAAATAATTGGTTGGACAAATTTGGCCCCATGAATGTAAGGTACACAAGGTCGCTCATCAGTACTATCGAAGGGTGTTTTTTTTGTTCAGTGTAGAGTTTATACTAGATCAACGAGGCTGAAAATCGAAATATCAACACGGCGAAAGATGAAAACGTCACACCGGGTCATACCTAAGACTTTAAAATTGGAAATCTAGTGGCTGATCCACATCCCATTTTGGTGCAATCCCATTTTGCCGCCGTCCCATTTTTTCCCCATCCCATTTTCGCGACATTTCACAAGCCAAGCGTCATTTTATAAAATTTATAATTTTGGATGATTAATGAGATGAGGATGATTATAATGATGATGCTATGGATTTCCAATTTGGATTGAGACTACGTGACAGGGCATTTTACTAACATGTCATAACAATAGCGCGACATCCCATTTTGACACCATATCCCATTTGGCCGCCATGCCGTTTCACCGTATTCCATTTATCCCCCATCCCATTGTCGCGACATTTCACAAGCCAAGCGTCATTTTACTACCGTGTCATAACAATAGCACGTCATCCCATTTTGACACCATCCCATTTGGCCGCCATCACATTTTTTATTTATTCTTCTTGCCAAGCCTCACTAAACTACTATACTGCGTTATTCAACTAGGAAGACATTCCGTTTACGTCAAATTCCATTTTTGCCACAATCCAAAATGTCGCGAAATAGAGATGGCGGCAAAATGGGATGACGGCAAAACGGCATGGCGACAAAATGGAATGTGGCGCTAGTGGTTTGACACGGTGGTAAAAAGACACATGGCCTATGAAATGTCGCAAAAATGGGATGGAGGCAAAATGGGATAACGGCGAAACGGGATTGCGCCAAAATGGGAAGTGGAGCTAATGGTACATGACATGGTGGTAAAATGACACTTGGCCTGTAAAATGTCGCAAAAATGGGATGGGGGCGAAATGGGCTAACGGCCAAACGGGATTGCGCCAAAATGGGATGTGGGGCTATTGGTACATGATATGGTGGTAAAATGACACTAGGCCTGAGAAATGTCGCCAAAATGGGATGGGGGCGAATTGGGATAACGGCGAAACAGGACTAATAGATCCCTTGACTTGGGGTAGTGCGACTCTGTCACTGCTAGCTTTCCACTCGGAGGAAGCGACCGGAATTTCCCAACGATGGGACATCCTTAGTAATGAATTTTTTTTTTAATTCCTAAAATTAACAGAGTCGCGCTACCCCAAAAGTCAAGGAATTTCGTGTTTGTCCCTTGACTTTGGAGATGACAAGAAAATATCGGGCGCAAAAACGTGATTTGTAAAATTTTTCACAACATATGTCGCCTAGCGCCATGTATGTGATGAAACCATTCATATAGCTCTGCGGGAGCTCTGCACTTTTGGACGTCCCCATTTCACTGCTGTACAGCAAACATCGTCCCCAAATACCTGTTTGTTTCTAAAAAATCACGCTGGAGGTTGCATTTTATGTAATAACCTCCTGAAATGAGTTTTGACACTTTAGAATGGCATGTAAAATGACACATGGCCTATGAAATGTCGCAAAAATGGGATGGGGGCAAAATGGGATAACGGCCAAACGGGATTGCGCCAAAATGGGACGTGGAGCTAATGGTACATGACATGGTGGTAAAATGACACTTGGCCTGTAAAATGTCGCAAAAATGGGATGGGGGCGAAATGGGCTAACGGCCAAACGGGATTGCGCCAAAATGGGACGTGGAGCTAATGGTACATGACATGGTGGTAAAATGACACTTGGCCTGTAAAATGTCGCAAAAATGGGATGGGGGCAAAATGGGATAACGGCCAAACGGGATTGCGCCAAAATGGGATGTGGAGCTAATGGTACATGATATGGTGGTAAAATGACACTTGGCCTGAGAAATGTCGCCAAAATGGTATGGGGGCGAATTGGGATAACGGCGAAACAGGACTAATAGATCCCTTGACTTGGGGTAGTGCGACTCTGTCACTGCTAGCTTTCCACTCGGAGGAAGCGACCGGAATTTCCCAACGATGGGGCATCCTAGTAATGAATTTTTTTTTTTTTTTTTTAATTCTTAAAATTAACAGAGTCGCGCTACCCCAAAAGTCAAGGAATTTCGTGTTTGTCCCTTGACTTTGGAGATGACAAGAAAATATCGGGCGCAAAAACGTGATTTGTAAAATTTTTCACAACATATGTCGCCTAGCGCCATGTATGTGATGAAACCATTCATATAGCTCTGCGGGAGCTCTGCACTTTTGGACGTCCCCATTTCACTGCTGTACAGCAAACATCGTCCCCAAATACCTGTTTGTTTCTAAAAAATCACGCTGGAGGTTGCATTTTATGTAATAACCTCCTGAAATGAGTTTTGACACTTTAGAATGGCATTTAACGCTCATTGAAGTTTTAAAAAACTTTCTAACACCTAAAACATTCATAGCACCGATAACGTAATTCTAGCTCTGCACTTTGTGTACACATACGTCCCCATTTCACTGCTGTACAGCAAACATCGTCCCCAAATGTCTGTTTTTCTAAAAATCACGCTGGAGGTTGCATTTTATGTAATAACCTCCTGAAATGAGTTTTCACACTTTAAAATGGCATTTAACGCTCATTGAAGTTTTAAGAAACTTTCTAACACTTAAAACAAAAGAGACCCCAAATGCCTGTGTTTTGAGCAAGATGGCATTTTGATACACAGCCGACCCCAAATGACTGTAAAACCACCTATGTGTGTGTGTGTGTGTGTGTGTGTGTGTGTGTGTGACCGTGCTGAGAGAGAAACTAGAGAGAGGGAGGGAGCCGATAATCGTCTGATTCTGCAGACTCGCCGAGAGGCGGCCGGGGTTCGGCACCAGGCTGATTAAAACGCAGAATAATCCATCAAAACAACACTCTAACATCAAGTTTTAGAAACCAGAAAAACTTATCGTAACTCCATAGGTTTGGTGGTGTTTTGCGCACTGCTGAAACGCGTTTAACACGACGTGAATCGCCGTGCGTTAACGTAGCGAAAACGTCCAAAACGCAGACACCAAAACTCGATGTTTTACCGTGTTTTGCACCCCGCTAAAATCCCAGGGATTTTATTGCGTTACGGCAGTTTTTCTAACTTGATGTGAATCGCACAGGTATAATGCCACACAATTCAGTTGATTAACTTCATGTTTCATGTTATATGCCACGTTATAGTGCCAAAACGTGACTTTTCGCCCAGTGAAGATACCAAAGGAGATTTCCTACAGGTTGATCTGCACAGCGTGTTTTCAGTGTCTGCGCGAGGAAGCGCTGTCGAAAGGGCAGTGTCGATCTCAGTGGCAGTCGTGTCCCCGTAAGTAGGCTACAGACAGACAGATCTAGCGTCTCCCACTCTTGCACTGTGTCTATGCTTACTGTGTGTGTGTATGTGTGACGGAGTGATTGAGTTTGTGTTACTGTTTGTCGATTTATTACGGGAGCCTTGAAGGCTTCGCCTCTTGTTTTGCTTTCTTTCAAGTGCTTTTTTAAGTTTGATTTTTGTTATTGTTATTGTTATACCTGTGTATGCGTGCGCGCGCGCGCGTTTCAGTGTGGATGCATGAGAGTATAGACTAAGTGTATCCAATTCCGACCGACTTTGGGGGTACCTAAATCCTACCGATTGTCCAAGTCACATCAATAACGAGGTTCACACGTCATCGCAACAGAAAGAATGTCATTCACACAAGGGCCATTCATGAACCGGTTGATGACGCTATGTTCATGGCACGCAGCGGACGGAACTGACATCGTATTTTATACCATTTGAAACATCTGAGTCTCTGCTAATCAAAAACGTACATATTCATTGGTACACGAACGTTTCTGTTGTAATTAACGAGTGATGTGTAAAGCTCAGTGAGTCGATATTATCAGTAGAAAAAAGGGTGTACGGAACCCATTTACACGATAGGATTGAACACATCTGAAGACTGAGCTTGCTGTGACATCAGTCCTAATATGTATCAACCATTTCCATAAACAGATGGGGTCTGTCTTGCATAAGTTAGCGAAAGAAAAGTTTCTTGGCGGACGTGGAGCTGGACGGCTGACAGAAGACAAGTGCAATAATCATTAGCACTTTCACTGCTGAGCTGTACAGGAAAACATCGCTGAAATGGCAATTAAGTTAAATAGTTTAGAGCTGAAACTCCATGTCCACAGATGCAGAACACCATCGTCGTTATTGTTCGATTGAGGAGCGAGAAAAAGTTAAGTGCTTTAATTAACCGGGCGGCCGTCGCCCTTGTAGAGCTGTCTCCTATCACCAGTTGTCCCATCTCAAACATTCTTGTAAACAGCTGTGGTTAACAAGCTATCTCCCTCTACTGACCTGTACCTACGTCTGATTAGCTGCCCTAATGATGGTTCACGGGAAATAAGAACAGTTAGAAATGCCTCGATTCAATCATCTGACTGCGTTGTCCGAAGACAACTTGCTCGCTTCGAGAGCAGGACCAGGTGGCCGGGGCAGTGTCGGTCTTCCGTGAAGGAGCAATTACTTACATTGTTACTATGATGAACAACGCGTACAGGGACATTGTGTTTATCAAGAGACAATTTGTTACCTCGGTAAAAACGTATATTTGCTGCTGAGTACTAACTAAACGTGGCACTGTAATATATTTTGGAGTTCGATCATTACAAGGAAACGTTCTGCACTGAACTGCTAACAAAAAACACACACAACAAAAGTTCCTACCATTAATTTCAAAAAACGTTAGGGACATTGTAGCAAGAACATGCTGGCATTGGTTTCTGTTATTATATATTTATAGTACGTCTTGATATTAGATGAAATGTGTGTTTGATTTTATTTGCTCTGTTTTGAACACAAAAATGCAATCAGAAGTTCTCTACACCCAGTTTTAACGCAGTTTTGGGCGTTTAAACATGTCATATTTGGCGGAAATATTGGACGGTTTCCATGGCAATGACACATCTGATTTTGCTAGTCGTATTTCTCTGATCAGGAAGTCATACCCAAGAAATTCTGACCCAAAAAAGATCCCTTTAGACCCCCGTTCTCCCCTTTAATATACGTTATTTGCGTTGTTTACCAAAATATGACATTTGACTCAAATCGAGACAGTCATGTTCTCCGAAAACGCGATATCGGTCTAGTTGAACAATGACTGTCGAGATTTGTGACAAATGTCATATTTTGGTCAATAATGCAAAACACATTTATGTATCGATCCTTTTCAGTCAGCACACGCACAAAGAAAGCCTGTTTACTCCTCACACTTACACTTGATTATGCATACATAGTGCAACTTCTAACATGTATTTAACTCCTTAAAGACCCACTCCGCCTCCCGTAAACCATCAGATTCTGACCACAGTCACTGTCATGCTTATACACACAGTACAATCACCCTTACCTTTAAACACTTGCCGCTAGACAGCTGCCCAGGTGTCCCCAATAAAGGGCGAGCATTTTTCAAAGAATGTATTTGTGCGTGGACCTACGGGTAGAAATTGGACACCTCGTTATAGCGCTAGGCCGAACTTTTAAGATCTAAATTATAAATTGACAGCTTAATTGTTAGACAAACATTGTTAAAACACAAAATAATTCTTTTATCATCAAAACAAAATCAGTACAGTTTGAAGTTTTAAAAGTTTGAAAGTAGGGAGCCCGGATGTGTGTCAAGCAAAGTCGATGAATGAGTCGACTTGTGTTTACAACTTGCAGCTCTTTTGAATTGATGACGGGGACGTGGGCTACCGAAACCGATACAAATTTACCTTTTTCAAAATGCTGGTCGACTAAGATTTCAACCATTTTTGTGTACTGTTTGTTGCTGTGCCAGTGTTGATTGAGTATTGCGCGCAGTCACACGTACTTCCGTGACAGGGATAATATCACATCAAATGAGCTGCATCTTATCATTGCCCAAGCAGACGGAGTTACCGTAAACCGCTACAGTTTCGTGGAAGTCACCGCCATTCGAACGGACACACAGAATACAAGTTCTACGGCACGCCGAACGGGTCATGGAAACAAGGAATTAAGGTTAACCTTAAAAGAATTAAGGTTAACCTTAATTATTTAGGTGC
>NW_027129662.1:5000-10536 GCF_037325665.1 Littorina saxatilis | reverse complement strand
GGGATAGAGCCACTTGTCAATTGTTTCTTGTTCACAAAAGCACTAATCAAAAATTTGCTCCAGGGGCTTGCAACGTAGTACAATATATTACCTTACTGGGAGAATGCAAGTTTCCAGTACAAAGGACTTAACATTTCTTACATACTGCTTGACTAAAATCTTTACAAAACTTGACTATATTGTATTTTATTCATTTGCTACATTCCAAACGTTTTGGATGATGTAATCAATCGAAATAATAACAAGTCGCGTAAGGCGAAAATACAACATTTAGTCAAGCTGTCAAACTCACAGAATGAAACTGAACGCAATGCAATTTTTCAGCAAGACCGTATACTCGTAGCATCGTCAGTCCACCGCTCGTGGCAAAGGCAGTGAAATTGACAAGAAGAGCGGGGTAGTAGTTGCGCTGAGAAGGATAGCACGCTTTTCTGTACCTCTCTTCGTTTTAACTTTCTGAGCGTGTTTTTAATCCAAACATATCATATCTATATGTTTTTGGAATCAGGAACCGACAAGGAATAAGATGAAAGTATTTTTAAATTGATTTGGAAAATTTAATTTTGATCATAATTTTTATATTTTTAATTTTCGGAGCTTGTTTTTAATCCAAATATAACATATTTATATGTTTTTGGAATCAGAAAATAATGAAGAATAAGATGAACGTAAATTTGGATCGTTTTAAAAAAAAAAGTGGGTTTTTTTTACAATTTTCAGATTTTATGTTAAAACATTTAGTCAAAACTTGACTAAATGTAAAAAGAAAGTTGCAGTTATAGTATTTCCAGCGGGACAATATCCCCAGCCGCAGAATTACCCATTCATTATTACATTTAGTCAAGTTTTGACTAAATGTTTTAACATAGAGGGGGAATCGAGACGAGGGTCGTGGTGTATGTGTGTCTGTCTGTGTGTGTGTGTGTGTCTGTGTGTGTGTGTAGAGCGATTTACAGTAAACTACTGGACCGATCTTTATAACATTTTACATGAGAGTTCCTGGGTATGATATCCCTAGACTTTTTTTCATTTTTTCGATAGATGTCTTTGATGACGTCATATCCGGCTTTTTGTAAACGTTGAGGCGGCACTGTCACACCTTTATTTTTCAATCAAATTGATTGAAATTTTTGTACAGCAATCTTCGACGAAGGCCGGACTTTGGTATTGCATTTCAGCTTGGTGGCTTAATAATTAATTCATGACTTTGGTCATTAAAAATCTGAAAATTGTAATACATTGTTTTTATATAAAACGATCCAAATTTACGTTCATCTTATTCTACATCATTTTTTGATTCCAAAAACATATAAATATGTTATATTTGGATTAAAAACAAGCTCTGAAAATTAAAAATATAAAAATTATTATCAAAATAACATTTCCGAAATCGATTTAAAAACAATTTCATCTTATTTCTTGTCGGTTCCTGATTCCAAAAACACATAGATATGATATGTTTGGATTAAAAACACGCTCAGAAAGTTAAAACGAAGAGAGGTACAGAAAAGCGTGCTATGCAGCACAGCGAAACCACTACCGCGCTAAACAGGCTCGTCAGTTTCACTCCGTTTTGCACAAGCGGCGGACTACGGTCATTGTGAAAACATTCAGTGCGTTCAGTTTCATTCTGTGAGTTCCACAGCTTGACTAAATGTAGTAATTTCGCCTTACGCGACTTGTTTTTCTTTCTAGTGACATCGGCTTTGGTGAAAAATTGGTTGCCCTAAAGGCAACACCGCGACTGCATGTAATGATGGTATCAAGAAAACGTACAAAACACAAATACGAACGGGGAAACGACGAGTCAACAAATGCTCGATTCGAAAACTGACCCGGGCACGTGGCAGTTATGTTTGCAGTTCAAGTCTTAAGTTTTCACTCTTTTAGGGTAAGCGGCCTTGTGGTAGGGTGGTAAGACGATTGCCTCCAATGCCGGCGGTCTCGGGTTCGAATCCCCGAAGACTTTTGTAAAACATGATTTGTGTACTTCTTGTTCTTCTTTTCTAAACTTTATATTCTTGTATTTTATCCCCGAGTACGCTAGTACTTACGCAAGTACTAGAGTACTTGGGCTCAGCAGACTTTAATTGTGTGTGTGTCTGTCTGTCTGTCTGTCTGTCTCGACTTAACAGCTTATTGCTGGGAAACTACTGGGCGCAGTTCGTTCAAAAGTTGATACACTAACTTGATAATAGGTCCGATTGATCGTATTAAAACTTCATAATGTTACCTGGGACCTAAATGCGAAATAAACCACAAAAACGACTTGGCGGTGGGACGAATTCAAACGGAGCAACAGCCAGCCAGGCAGCCTCATAGAACAGCCAGCCAGCGTCCTTAATAGCCTTAATTTCACTGACAGAATTGTCAGAGTTGGTGGCTTGGTGGTAGCACGTCCGCCCATGGCCAAAGTGATCCGGGTTCGATTCCCGGCATGGGCGGTCTATGTTTTTTTTGTGTTTTTGTGTGTTAAATTCTTGTTTACTGTTTTTTATTATGAACGTTTTAATGTTTTATCCCCGAGTACGCTAGTACTTGGGCTCAACAGACTTTAATTGTGTGTCTGTGTGTGTGTCTGTGTGTCTGTCTCGACTTAACAGCTTATTGCTGGGAAACTACTGGGCGCAGTTCGTTCAAAAGTTGATACACTAACTTGATAATAGGTTCGATTGATCGTATTAAAACTTCATAATGTTACCTGGTACCTAGATGCGAAATAAACCACAACAACAACTTGGCGGTGGGAGGAATTCACACGGAGCAACAGCCAGCCAGGCAGCCTGATAGAACAGCCAGCCAGCGCCGTTTATAGACTTAATTTCACTGACAGAGTTGTCAGAGTTTGTGGCTTGGTGGTAGCACGTCCACCTATGGCCAAGGTGATCCGGGTTTGATTCCCGGCATGGTTGGTCTATGTTTTTTTGGTGTTTTTTTGGTTAAGTTCTTGTTTACTATTGTTTATTATGAACCTTTTAATGTTTTATTTTACTCTAATAGTTTTTTTATTGTGTAAAATGAATAAAACAATTTGTTTTAAATTCTAGGCCTGCGGCCAGGGGGGGAATTATACCTGTAACATTTCAGAGTCAAACCAAATAAGAATTCAAACATTTGAGAACATCGCTTTTTTTCAATCACTATATCCAAGGCCTGCAGCCCAGGGGGGTTTATATAGTACGATTTGTAAATTACACCAAATGAGAATAAAGCCATTTAAGAATAAAACTTAGAGCAAGTACTAAACATTTTAAGGAGTCAATAAGCAAGTGCGAAACAAAGTTATGAAGAGGGTCGGCAGTATATTTTTCACTGTGATCAAATAAAAGAGAAAGGCCAGTCACCACGCACATCCTCGGCTCGCGTGCAATGTATTTATATAGCAAAGGGAATGCCTGTAATTCACACAGAGCAATCACTTGGTCTTAAACGTGCACAAGACAAAAACTTTCATACTGGGGGAGCGAGCCAGTCTGAAGAGTACTCGGGTCCAGCGCGAGCGTTTTTTTTATTCTTTTTGATTTATCTCAAAGGTTTTGAGTCGTGTATTGAAAAACGAATATAGTTCGTGAAAGCCCTTGAACAGCTTTCCCATAATCCCGTATTCTATTTTTAGTACGGGATATCCCCAAGGAAAGGTCAAAGGGCATATGTATCACCGCGTGTCCACTGCTGGTAATAGTAGATACATACTTCTAGATAATAGACTTCTGGCAATGGCTATTTGTGCTGCAAACTAGCCACGTGAAAACACGCTTAAAGACACAGTACGCCTCCCGTAAAACATCACAGATACTGTTAGGCTTTTACACACAGTACAATTAAACACCCTTCCATTTGAACGCTCACCGAACGGGAACATCCTAGGTGCCCTACGTAAAGAGCGAGCAATTTTCAAAGAATTAATTTTGCGGATTGTCTGATAACAAAATCGGACCGCGGTGCGTTTTGGCACTAGACCTAACTTTTAAAATCTAAATAATAAATTGACAGCTTGTTACACAAACATCCTGAAATCATAAAAGAATTCTTTTTTCATCAAGACAAGATCAGTATAATTCGAAGTTTTGAAAGTTTGAAAAAAGAAAAGCCCGGAAGCAGGGTCACGCAAGGTCGTGGTTCTTGTAGCAGACGACGGTTTCTGCCTATCGCCAGTTCCTCTGAACAGTCAAAAGCCATCGCTAGAGTTCTTATGAATCACAGCCATTTGTTTCGTTTAATGTATTCAGAGGTAAATAAGAACGTGCTATTGCAGATAAGCTTACAGGGAGTCGCATTCAAATTACAGTGGTCGCCGCTTGATAAAGCCACTTCTGGACCGACGAAAAATGGCTTTAATAAGCGGCGGATTTATTAACTGGCGGTCCAGAAATACGTCATTTTCGAAAGAAAAAAAATCTTCTCTTTTGTTTACGTCACTCAGTCACTTTCTTTCGTCATTTACACTTGTTTGAATCTAAACAAAACTTCACGAAGGATGTGGAACTTTTGTTTTAATTATGTACATGTACGTGTACTTTGATCACTTCGGTACATCAATAACTTCACTGTCACCGTCACGAATCATTACTCGGCAGAGAAGAACGATTTTATGAGTGTTTGTTTGTTGGTCGTCTTCCACATCAGAACAAGATAATGTGAGTTTTAGTCACAAACTACGTGATTTCTCTGAGAAAACTGGCTTTAATAAGCGGCGGGTTGGTTTTATTAACCGGCTTTTTCTAATACATAAGATATAGTGATAAATCCGGACCGTCTGAAATCGGCTTTTATAAGCGGCTGGCTCTATTAACCGCGGTTTTATTAAGCGGCGTCCACTGTACAAACTGACGACTACATTGTGAAAAAAGGAAACTGCGGATCACACGGGTTCACGATGGCTCAGGGGTAAGATAAACCACGCAAAAATAAATTCTTTGAAAATTGCTCGCTCTTTACGGAGGGCACATAGGATGTTCTCAACCGGTGAGTATTTAAATGAAATGGTGTTTGTACTGTGTGTAAAAGCCTGACAGTATCTGTGATGCTTTACGGGAGGCTTACTGTGCCTTTAACCGAGTCGTCTTTCGCGAACCATTTTTGCACTCCTAAACCGTGTATCTCTGACGGACCATTTTTCTCGTCACTTAGCGCGTGAACGATGTGGAAACTGCTGTCCTGACACGGATAACAATGTAAGAAGACTGAGACGGAGTACACAGCTCTTTTCTACAAGGTACTGTCGTCCGCTGTGTGGGTTTGTAAAACGTCTAACGTGGGGACAGTCTTGTCTTGATACACCCAGTTGCAATGTACGTCCCACATTTCAAATGTTGCACAACAAAAACGGCCGTTTCTCTGTGTGAACGACGACAGAGCATAACAAACACTTTGATGGAGAAATAAGTTGCATGACATTGATCAGGTTTCAACGTAAATTTGTTTTAAAAAATCGCTAGTGTGATACACTTGCTGAATTACATTTTCCAAACTGTGCATCATGCGATGTCTGTTGAGTATTCTCTTTTGCAAACCAGACACGGACACACACATTCAC
>NW_027129661.1:0-11160 GCF_037325665.1 Littorina saxatilis | reverse complement strand
GAACACATTAAGAAAAATGGTTAACTTGCAAATAAAGGGACAGCATTGATCAGAACAATGGTAAGATAAAGGACGCTACTTATATTTTGTACATTTTTTATCTTTATCGTTTCCTGTAGACCTCAGAAGTTATAGCCAGCTTAAGAAATCATTCTAAAATCGAAAAACAAACATATATACATTTTGTACGCAGAGTAGATTGATATTTGACACAGTCACACAGACATACGTGGGCTATAGGGCAACCCTACCCCCTAAATTTGAAAACGGGGTCAATTTCTTAACTGCATGTATTCAGCAAAACAATCCATAAAAAAAAAATCACAAATAATGAACTTATGACTTTAGAAAAGCATTCAAAAATGCATATATACAACGCTTTTTCTTTGTTCCCAATTCAAGGGGGTGTGCTATTCTCAGGTAACACTGTGAACGCTCAAATGAGACTTGATCACATGTCAAAAAAAGTAATCCCCCCTGTTGTTCATGGTTGGTTGGTGGGATTTTTTTTATCTGAGCCATTGGCAAGCATGAAATGTCATCAACATTAGGAAAGACATAGTATCTCTCATTGTCTTTTGCGCGCAAACACTTCACACAAATCTCCTCTCGATCTGGCCCATCGGGGAAATGGGTTGACTTGGGGATGATCACCGCCCTGTATCTCTCCACCTTTCCATCCATGCTGACAAAGTCAGCGGTCACAAAGTCCCAAACTTGAATGTCTCTTTGTGGGACAAAGAACCTGGTTTTCACGACTGGCACCACATGGTTGGCTGACCACGCGGCATCCAGTGGCGTGTTGTGGGTAGACGTCCATTGGACATAAATTGGGAAGGACGTCGCTGGATCATCTGGTTTGCATACTTTGTTCATGTACAACATTTAGTCAAGCTGTCGAACTAACAGAATGAAACTGAACTCACTGCATTTTTACAGCAACAGCGTATACTCGTAGCATCGTCAGTTCACCGCTCGATGCAAAGGCAGTGACATTGACAAGAAGAGCGGGGTAGTAGTTGCGCTGAGAAGGATCGATAGCACGCTTTTCTATCTCTATTCTTTTTAACTTTCTGAGCGTGTTTTTAATCCAAACATATCACATCTATATGTTTTTGGAATCAGGAACCCACAAGGAATAAGATGAAATTGTTTTTAAATCGATTTCGGAAATTTTGTTTTAATAATAATTTTTATATTTTTAATTTTCAGAGCTTGTTTTTAATCCGAATATAACATATTTATATGTTTTTGGAATCAGAAAATGATGAAGAATAAGATGAATGTAAATTTGTATCGTTTTAAAAACAAATTTTTTTTTTTACAATTTTCAGGTTTTCTATGACCAAAGTTATTAATTAATTTTTAAGCCACCAAATTGAAATGCAATACCGAAGTCCGACCTTCGTCAGAAATTGCTTGGCCAAAATTTCAATCAATTTGATTGAAAAATGAGGGTGTGACACTGCCGCCTCAACTTTTACAAAAAGCCGGATATGACGTCATCAAAGGTATTTATCGAAAAAAATAAAAAAAAATATCCGGGGATATCATTCCCAGGAACTCTCATGTCAAATGTCATAAAGATCGGTCCAGTAGTTTGGTCTGAATCGCTCTACACACACACACATACACACGCACAGACAGACACACACACATACACCACGACCCTCGTCTCGATTCCCCCTCTACGTTAAAACATTATTTTAGTCAAAACTTGACTAAATGTAAAAATAAAAAATAAAAAATAAAAAAATGGGATAGCGGCGAAACGGGATTGCGCCAAAATGGGATGCGATAGTAAGATGACGCTTGGCTTGTGAAATGTCGCCAAAATGGGACGGCGGCAAAACGGGATTGCACGTAAATGGGATATTGCGCGAATTATAAACGAAGGAGTAGACCCTAAGTTTCTCGTACGAGATGTTTACTGGGAGTAAATATTTGGGGAGTAAAAATTTAGTTCCTTGTGGAGTTCTTTTTTCGTACAAGATTTTTACTGGAAGTTTACTCCGGAGTCAATTTTTCGTGGAGTAAAAATTTCGTGTTACACCGGTTCATGACCGTTGTGGTAACGAGCGCACATTGCTGTCTCCATATTGTGTTCCTACGAATCGAAAGTATGATCGCCAAGCCCTTCTGTCATTGAAGGCAACGTTCGATATTTGCGTCTGTCAGCGTCGTCAACGTTCGACAGATTGTACTACTGTTACTCACAAACTTTCAATTTACACAATGAAATGCCAATAACATGCAAACACAACAATGGGAGACGAAGGGAAAACCTACTAGCGATTGAAATTATGCAAACGAACTCACAAATCCCTCACTTTCCGAATGCAAATGCTGCAAATCCGTATGCGCGCGTCGCTGTGCCGAACGTTGGGTTGCCGAACGTTGCTGACAGACGCAACAAAACTTGATCAAAAGGCACTAAAAACGATTAAATGTTTTACTTACTGGGTATCGCATTCCTCTTTTTCTTCCTGCAGACGATATGAAGCGGTTGAAACGTCGTTTCCGATGAAAGGCTCGGTTATTTCCGTTAAAAACGAAGTTTGCCGAACGTGTGATTCCGTCTACAGACACCGGTCGGATCACAACAAAAATGTTCATTCTTTGCGATTTTGTGATACTGTTGATGATACACCTGCTTTCCAGTGAAGAACATCAATAAAATGATGTTCACAAGCAAGAATAACAGACAAAAGCACGCGATGTGTAAAATTAGGCTTTGCTTTGCAAACAAAGCACGTGTTTTTTTTACTGACAGACACTTTCGGTGGCGATTGAAAATTTTTCCAGAAACGGTTTTATGCTCCCATTTGATATTTTTTCCCTATTTTATCTAGTCAGAGACTAACCTTGTGTATTAATTGAATTAATAACCCCATTATCATATGTTTTGTGTGATATTTCGTGTCTGCTTGAATCACACTTTGAGATGGGGTCATGTGACAGAAGGAAATGGTGTCTGTCAGGATTCACACGTTCGCTTCGAAAAACTCGCTCAAATAATTGCTCAAACACAAACATTTTAGCTTTTATTTATTTTTTTGTATTGCAAATACCATACTTACTCATGCCAAGCAGAAAAAATGATGAAAATCAACACAGTAAGCAAGTAATTTGAAGGCAAAGTTTACACACATCAAAGAGTCTGATTACCGTGAAACCTGCCTTATCTGCTTCGAGTTGATGAGAGCATTATTTGAAGCACACCAGGAAACTGAAGAAGCTTGTCAAAAACAGAGTGAAAATAAGTGAAATTATCAACTTCCAAAAAAGACTTTGTTATATTTTTTGAAATCTCGTGGGCTAGTTCTAGGTTATTTTCAGCAAGCTTCTGAATGAATTAATTAAAATTGCCTTTAGCTTTTATTTTCTTCGATTTGTTGAAGGTGGTCCATATTAAGGGACTCACACATACTTTGAGGTTTTGCTATTATTTTTTGTTTGCAGTAGAAACGCGGGGTGAACACTGCTAAAATGTTACAAATACGGTCTTAGCTGTCATATATAGCCATTTTTGTGTGATAAATGCTTTGGCTGTGGACAGACACAAGTCCGTTTCAGGCGGCAAATTTAGAGTGAACGCTGCCAAAAGTGAAAAAAGCGAAAAAGCCTAACGGTTTTGAGGTTTGTGTTCCTGCACCTGTTTTGCAAGTACAACTTATCCAGAGAGGGTGACTAAAGCGAATGAAATTGTTTTGAGCGCTCTAGCGACATTAGTTTGTCAGAACAGGAGGTGGTCCATATTAGGAGCCGGTCCATATTAGGAGCCTTTCCCCTATAACAAAGCGCCTTATAGTCCCGAAAATACGGTAATGTCAAACAGACATCCAAACTGTCCCAGACGTCATGACAAACACCAACAGGACAAAAAGCAGGACAAAAAACATCTTATAATCATTTACAAAGTTGATTTTGCTATCTTATATTGAAACAGGTATACTCGCATATCCTCATACATGTGCAGGTTCCTCCTCATGTCAAAAGTCTGTACACTTAACAGGAATAAATCAATAATGAATGTTCACAAAATACACTGTACATTATAACACATATTGACAAAACAGGTTTACTTGAGATCAACCTTAGATGAAATGTGTTTGAGAACGTCAGTAATGAATCAGCTGTCATTTACTGTAATGCATGAGAAAAATACAGATTTATTAGCTGATTAGGAGTCTCAGTATAGCTGACATACACAGTATAGAGTTTGTTTGCAGGTTACATAAATTATGCTCAGTATTATCACAGTTGGCTTATATAAATTAGAACAAACAACAATCACAAACTTTATGAAAATATTAATTTGCAAAATTTTTCACTCATCACATTTACTTGCATATTTTTTTCAAAATTGAAGAATTTATAACAAAATAATGCTGAAGAGTACATTCAGACAAATATAGCCTTTTGTAAAGACGGTAGAAAAATAAAATGAAATAAATCTAGTTAAAACGAGCTGTAACATTGCCCTTGCGTTACACATGATTTTGTAACATCCTATCAGTCAACACAGACCAATACACAGCAGCAAAAATCATTAACAAATTTGACATGTATACAACCAAATGGCATTAATGAAAAGGAACTTCAACATCCACACTTGATTCAGGTAGCATTTTATTCAAGGCATGTTAGCAAAGAGATATAATTGATATACCAAGTGCCATCCCTCCACAAATAAGTTTTAATTTCATGACATTTTCATCTGAAATAATAAAGTTTCCCATGTCTAAATTACTTTGTAATTCTTTTGGCCCATTTGGTTTTCTTCCATGAAACAACAATGAGTGTATCACATTTTACAAACAAGACAAAAATACACATAAGTTACAAGCTCTTTTAGAGTTAATGCTGTTTGTTTTGTATTTTTACTTTCGTTGTTGTTGATCAATGCATTGTGAAGCAAAAGCAATAACTGCCAGATATTCTTTTCTTTTCTTTATTTGGTGTTTAACGTCGTTTTCAACCACGAAGGTTATATCGCGACGGGGAAAGGGGGGAGATGGATAGAGCCACTTGTCAATTGTTTCTTGTTCACAAAAGCACTAATCAAAAAATTGCTCCAGGGGCTTGCAACGTAGTACAATATATGACCTTACTGGGAGAATGCAAGTTTCCAGTACAAAGGACTTAACATTTCTTACATACTGCTTGACTAAAATCTTTACAAAAATTGACTATAATCTATACAAGAAACACTTAACAAGGGTAAAAAGAGAAACAGAATCCGTTAGTCGCCTCTTACGACATGCTGGGGAGCATCGGGTAAATTCTTTCTTGTCCCAACCAATATGGGACTCCCCCTAACCCGCGGGGGGTAATGCCAGATATGCCCTCACAGAGTACAGTACAAGAAACGACTCACAGGCATACACAGTGATACCTGTCTACAAGCATACACAGTGATACCTGTCTACAAGCATACACAGTGATACCTGTCTACAAGCATACACAGTGATACCTGTCTACATCGCATCCATTGAATAAAACACAAGGAGTATAGAATGCTGCATGTAAGAAAATTTGATCACTTCGACGATCAGGCACATTATTAGAATTAAATCTTTTTCGCAGATATATAGATCTGACACACAAAGAAGTGTTTTCAAGAAACAGATCTGTAATACAGAATCACAATTATGGACTTCCGAAAGCTCAGTTAATTTTAATGAGTTATCAAAGTGCTACGAACACAAACAATCAAATGCACACTTGTCACACCCGTCGAAAATTAACGTCCAGGACAATTATACCTACCTGAGCTTCTTTACAAAAATCACAAACTAAGCATAACACCTGTAAGGCATATTTAGAGAAAATACAGCTATCTCCACCATATAACAATTAACACACACATTTAATTTTTTTGTACAGCAGGAAATACCAAGTAATTTTGATTTGCATAGAATGTACAGTGGAACCCCCCTTTTAAGACCCCCCCCTCCCCCATGCCTGCCCCCCCCCCCCCTTCCCCCCTCCTTCCCCCCCCCCCCACCTTCAGACTTCCCCGATTTCAAGATCTTGCTTTTATAGATTTTCAGTTCATAAACTCTGTAAATTTACCTCCATTCTAAGATTCCCTCCTTTTTAAGACCTGATTTTTTTTTTTTTTCAAAAGAAGGTTCCACTGTATAAGATCTTCGCTCTATTCTGCGGGTTCTTGTTCTTGTTCTTGTTCTTGTTGTTGGTTGTATTCTTGTAGATGCGGTGGGGGTAGAGATGGGGGCGCTAAGGTCATGAAGAGGGGGATGTGTGCAAGGTATTCAATTCTGTTCACTTGTGATGAGTAGTCCTGCACACAAAAATACAATGAAATATTATATAGAAGATTCCATTGACGATTTAATATACGAATATCAATACGATTTTTTAAAATAACTCTGTCCGGTTTGTATGGCTGGTGAAAGAGTGAATACCCTTGCTTTTCCTCTGACAAATAACTTCACACGTGCTCCTGTCCACGTGATTCCAACACACCCCTCGCTAGTGATTGGCCCCTCCAATGTTTGTCCAACACACCCCTCGCTAGCGATTGGCCCCTCCAATGTTTGTCCGACACACCCCTCGCTAGCGATTGGTCCCACACATGTTTGTCCAACACACCCCTCGCTAGCGATTGGCCCCTCCAATGTTTGTCCAACACACCCCTCGCTAGCGATTGGCCCCTCCAATGTTTGTCCAACACACCCCTCGCTAGCGATTGGCCCCTCCAATGTTTGTCCAACACACCCCTTGCTAGCGATTAGCCCCTCCAATGTTTGTCCAACACACCCCTCGCTAGCGATTGGCCCCTCCAATGTTTGTCCAACACACCCCTCGCTAGCGATTGGCCCCTCCAATGTTTGTCCGACACACCCCTCGCTAGCGATTGGCCCCTCCAATGTTTGTCCAACACACCCCTCGCTAGCGATTGGCCCCTCCAATGTTTGTCCAAAACACCCCTCGCTAGCGATTGGCCCCTCCAATGTTTGTCCAACACACCCCTCGCTAGCGATTGGCCTCACAAATGTTTGTCCAACACACCCCTCGCTAGCGATTGGCCTCACAAATGTTTGTCCAACACACCCCTCGCTAGCGATTGGCCTCACAAATGTTTGTCCAACACACCCCTCGCTAGCGATTGGCCCCTCCAATGTTTGTCCAACACGCTAGCGATTGGCCCCTCCAATGTTTGTCCAACACACCCCTCGCTAGCGATTGGCCCCTCCAATGTTTGTCCAACACACCCCTCGCTAGCGATTGGTCCCACGTATTTAGTCTTTCACAACCCATACAAGCCCAACAGACTTATTTTCGGAATTGGTCTCGATCTATTCTCACACACATATTATACCTTAGTTTGAGGCACACAAACATTGTCAAGAAGAAGTCATGCCAAATCTTGCATAATAACTTGTAGGGAGTGAACCCGCATGGAAGACAGCTATTTTGTTAATATGCAACTGTTTTTCTATTTCTTTGTTTTTTTCAGTTTCTTGTTTTCATTGTTCACTGAGGGTCACCATGGGGGGGGGTCTGTGCACGTGCACGTGCACGTTGAGGCCAAAAGTGCCATGCACGGTGATCCACGGTGCACGTTACGAAAAAGCTCCATGCACGGTGCACGCCGGACCTCTGTGCACGGTGCACGCTATGAGAATTTCCCCATTCCCATGCAAGTTACGTCCAAAAAGCCCATTCCCGGTGTACGTGGTAAAGCATCGCCCCCCTCTTCGCTGCTTTTGTGTGTGATATTTATTCGCAGTGTTTCATATATTCAGCCACAGCTGCTTGGACCCTTGAAAGGGGTGGCTAGCTCTGCTTAGCTAAGCCACTTTGATAGTCCACACGCCAAAGTGTCCTGCTTTTTTTCATCTTGTTCCATTTAAATCCCTGAATGAACAGTCACTTGACATGCCCAACTATTGCGGGCATGAGAAGTGAATTCTGGCCAGAGATGGTCGACCTAAAAGAGAAACTGTGGGGCCCAGCGGAGTCCCTCTGGCAAACTGCAGACTTCGTCATGTCAACAACCTTGACAGTGTAGCATGGCAAAGGGAACCAGAAGAAGAAGAAGAACAGTCACTTAAAGCGATATGATACCTACCAGAGACAAGGAGTCCATGATGGTGTTCCAGGTGGGAGAGTTCTCGTCGAGAATTAACAGTCACTTAAAGACATATGATACCTACCAGAGACAAGGAGTCCATGATGGTGTTCCAGGTGGGAGAGTAATTCTCGTCCAGAATTACCAGTCACTTAAAGATATATGATACCAACCAGAAACAAGGAGTCCATGATGGTGTTCCAGGTGGGAGAGTTCTCGTGGAGAATTAACAGTCACTTAAAGCGATATGATACCTACCAGAGACAAGGAGTCCATGATGGTGTTCCAGGTGGGAGAGTTCTCGTCGAGAGGCTCCTTGCCCTGCGACTTGCCCACCAGGTCTCTCAGGGACTCAAGGCTGATGCGACCGCGCTGACTGCTGTCTGTTGACTGGAACAGGTCCTGAAAAAGATTTAAAAAATTGTATCAACTCTTCTTCTTCTTCTTCTCCGTTCATGGGCTTAGACCCTCACGTTCACTCATGTTTTTAGTACGAGTGGATTTTTACGTGTATGACCGTTTTTACCCCGTCATTCAGACAGCATACGCCGATTTCAGGGGAGTATCAACTCAAATCACATATGTGCATTGCTCAAATTAGCTCAAATCCAATTGACCCAAATCAAATCAGGTAAAAAGACATAAATGTATTAAGTATCAAACCAGAGGGAGAGGTTTTTGTGCAGATTTGGTTCGCAAAAGACTTTTTTTAAATCAATAAATAAACAGATGAAAGATTGAAAAAGGTCGAGATAATAGTATTATACATATTATAATGGCACATCTCTTTGAAAAATACACGTATGGCCAACACAGCACAGGAAAGTTATGATAAAAACATTGAAAATAATATTTTACCAGTGTTAAAAACACAACATTACTTACCACGTAATGTATAATGGCTGCCTCCAGTGTCTCAAAATTCAGTTTTCCATAAGCCTCTTGTGCGGGACCACTGAAAATTAATATAGAAATGACGAAGAGGTGAGAAATAGAAGATACACTTAGCTTTCTGTGCTCTCCTACGTCAAGACAAAGTGGTGTATAATACCCTTAAATTAAGAATTAAGGTTTAAAACATCAAATAAAAAACTTACGTGAGGGCGGCTACCCGTGACGTTAGCTGTGTCATCATCAAGAACTCATCCACACCAAAGAAGGCAGCACTGGACCGCGTGATCTCGTACACCTACACAAATATCACCAGTCTTGTAATATAGGGCTGCCGCTGCATTCAGAATTTCCAGCAATTTAGAATACGAGTTGGTGAAAGACAAGAAGTCTTTATTGAAGCAAAATGTTTTGGAAAGAGATCAGATGAAAGAAATTATCCCGAAAAATTTCTTTCATTTCATATTAATTGTTTGTTTGTCTGTCCACGATAAAGACCATTGTGTTGGTGTACTGGTATGTTTTTTGATTCTGAATTTGGGAACTTTAGCAGTCTGTCTGTTTTGGGAACTTTAGCAGTCTGTCTGTTTTGGGAACTTTAGCAGTCTGTCTGTTTTGGGAACTTTAGCAGTCTGTCTGTTTTGGGAACTTTAGCAGTCTGTCTGTTTTGGGAATGCTTAAAAAATAGAGTCTTAAAAACAGACCTACCGGTGGCTGTTGTGGTTGATAAAAACAGACCTACCAGTGGCTGTTGTGGTTGATGAAAACATCTACAAAATAAATGCTCATAAAAACATTGTTGTTGCATTGTTAATGCATATCCCAAGGAATAACACAAATGCAAGTGCTCGTTTGACGATCTGTATATAGCTTCAATACTCTATACAGGAATATCCAGCAGCCATCTTTCTCAACCCTTTGACTGTCGAAAGAAGTAAGTTTAAAACTCCACACACAAAATCATAACATACAAGGTAAAATAATCAGACCAAAACTGAAAAAATGGTCTCCAGGGGAGTCAATCATCTTGCTGCAATTCAAAGGGCGTTATACAGTGGTTGTTTCCCTTGTCAGAGTATTGATTTTTTTGATTTTTTTCTTTTCATGCTTGCAAAAAACGTGTTTGATAGTATTGTTGCAATCAAGGGTTCAAAGCAATACCTCATGTTATCCAATGGTCAGTAGGATGACAAGTCATAATAAAGTATTTATTAAGTCTTCTGGCCAATGTTTTACTGTTAATGGCGCTTACCTGTTTGACAAAGTCCTCCTGCTGCTGGGAGAATTCTTTGGGTAACTGTGACTTGAGCTGGTGGTACTGAAGGTGACTGCAACATTGATACAGATTAAATAGCAACACTGTTTGTTTGCGAGTCATTCAGTTGTCAAACCTAGGTGTTCAGGGCTAAGGTACAGAAAGTGAAACTGGGTTCCACCCAACCGGTATATATGGTACTAGATGATTACCCGCTTCGCCGGGTACCGGCTTCGCCGGGATACCCGGCTTCACCGGGAAGAAGTAGAGCCAAATACCCGGCTTCACCAGGAAGAAGTAGAAGAATACCCGGCTTTGCCGGGATGAAAGCGTTGTGGACAGTGACCTTCTAAAAATAGTAACGGGAATATCCGGCTTTGCCGGGATGAAAGCGTTGTGGACAGTGACCTTCTAAAAATAGTAACGGGAATATGGATTGACGCCACATGAAGGAAGGGAGATAAACGCAAAACACTGGAGAAGATAAGGAAGAGTTACTGGGAATGGATCTGGGAAGATGAACAGAAAAACCAAAATCGGTTCAGCGCTGCGCGCTGAGAGCACGTGTTGAAAATTCTCATCGACCAGGTTGTGTCCGGGGTGTACCTGAATATGCCCACCAAATTTGAAGCAGATCCATCCAGAACTTTGGCCGTGCATCGCGAACTCACACACACACACACACGGCACACACAGACACAAGTCGTATATATATATATGTACTAGAGGAATACCCGGCTTTGCCGGGGTGAATCGCGAGACAGAGACAGCCAGCGTGGCGGTTCACCACAATCACCTTTGAAGGCGAAGTCCTGTCAAACGGGATTGAGAATTTTAGAGCTTATTTCTAAGCCCTATATTATCTGTTATGGCTTCTCAAATGCCAGAACATACAGACAGACAAAAGTCGCCA
>NW_027129660.1:0-12908 GCF_037325665.1 Littorina saxatilis | reverse complement strand
CCCGTATCTTCTACCAGCAGACTAATACATAGACGGACAACAACTAAAACACCTTTGCAAACAGCATCTAAACTACAAAGACAAGAAAACAACATACCCATTTTTTGTTGGCTCACAGACAAGGCGTGAGAGGGACAGGATAAAGGAGGTATGGGAGTTTATCTCATGAAACGGTGAATGGCTTGTGCTGACATTGACAGTATAGTTTCGATAGTATGTTCCGGTGAGTATGGAGGGGGGTGGGGAGAGTGGAAGATGTATGCAAAGCTACTGGTCCTTCATGTTCTTCTTTGTTCAACTCTGACCATTAAATAATGATTCGACAACCAGGGTTGAGCTGCACGAACCGAAAGTGGGTGCCACCCAAACGGGAGAGAACAAACCGCGGGTTCTGACTCGTTGAAATCACATCAAATGTCTGTTTCAACCAATCCAACACTGAGGGTGGCTCTCGTTTGGGCAGTACCTTTCTCGTGCATTTCAGCCCTGTAAACCAGGTTTTAATTTGTCCTGCAATTCAAATATTTTCCTCAAGTTGACTCTACTACACTGAACAAGAGGCGAAGCCATCAAGGCTCACGTAAGAAATCGACAAACAGTAACATACACACACACACACACACACACACACACACACACACACACACACACACACACACACACACACACACACACACACAGAAAGAGCATAGGTGAAACTGTGCAAGAAAGCGAGACACTAGATCTAGATCTGTCTGTCTGCATGTAGCCTACTTACAGGGACACGACTGCCAACTAGTCTCGGCCCGCTCAAAATAATAATGACCGAGACTTTCAGTACTTCCTTCGCGTGACGTCTAACCCTCTTACGTCATAATGTGACGTCAATGTAATGTGACGTCTTCAAATGTTAGAGTTTCTACCACAGACATACACACGCACGCACGCACGCACGCACGCACGCACGCACGCACGCACATACGCACGCACGCACAGACAGACAAAGTTACGATCGCATAGGCTACACTTACGTGAGCCAAAAACAACGAGCACGTCCAACTATAACAAAAGACGTTCTGTCCAAACAGTCAAATTCCCACTTATATTTATACGAGGATGAAAGTCGCTTGTTCATTTCAATGCTTGTTATTCTCTCAGGTGCCAGGAGAAAAGGTTCCGTACAACTCTCGCTTACTCTATTACACATGCCGTATGCATAAAGAGCGATTACTTCCCTTTGGTTTGATTTGATATCCCACTTATACAGCTACCTCGTGTGTTTTGACGTTTTCCGGCAGAAAGATCAAGTGCACGTGACAAATCTGACTAACGCACCATTGCATGTTGCAAACAATATACAACAAGAAGAAAAAAAGAAAGAGAGAATGTTGATACAAGCTTCCACAAAATATACAAAAAGAACACACACAAAAAGAAAGAAAGAATGATACAAGCAGGGAAGCAACCAAAAAAGCAAGCCAAAAACAATCTTTCACTTGACGAAGAGTGTCGTGATTCAATCTTGGCTGGTGTCAGAAATAGGAATAAAATCTTCGCACGCTTGAAAGGAATTCAGCCATCGTTCTGTAAGTGACGCATTGTGGCCATTTCTGTGCTGCTATCTACCCCCCGATACGTATCAGATTGTGACAAGTTTGACAACTTCTTCCCCTCATGCTGCGTAGATGCGTCAAAACGATACATAACTCGTGGTGCGGTATAGATGGTAGGTTTGCCTGCTGTCGGAAAAAAAACCGGTTGCCAAAGGTTATGGCAAACTATGAAACAACGGCGCTTTATAAGAGTTAGTGTGAGGGAGTTGGGGAGAGGGGGGGGGGGGGGGGGGGAGGGGAATCTAAGGGGTGGATTGGTGAGGTGATACGAGGGATCAGGAGGAGGGGGGAGGATGACAATATCGTGCGGCTGAGTGCTGGGTTCTTCTTCTTTCTTTTCTTGCTTTCTTTATTTGGTATTTAACGTCGTTTTCAACCATTCAAGGTTATATCGCGACGGGGTTCTTCTTCTGCTCGCATACGTTTGAGCCCACATGCAAGGGCATTGTATTGTGTTTACTGTATGATCGACAGCAGTAGACACGCATGCATGTGGTGGTGATGGTGACAGACCTATAGTGGTAGGTATAAAGAAAGGAGGGTAAAAAAATAAAACAGTAAAGCCAAAAGCCCGCCATAGATACACATTGAGAGATACACAATACAAAGAAAGACACACAAGACACCCACAAATTAACACACAAACACACACACACACACACACACACACACACACACACACACACACACACACACACACACACATAAACAAATACAATTGTCAAACTAACAAACTAACAAACAAACAAACAATTATCAAACTAACAATTCTAATCAGCATACAATGAAGACAACAAGAACAGACAGAAACAAATACAGTAAAAACAAGAAATTCCTCTGATAGGAAAAACACCCCCGTCAAGGAAAATAACCTTCTCAGTTGGTGGCAGTGAGAATGGTTATTTCCCTTTGACCAACGGGGGTGTCCGTCTATAAGTCGTTGTATAATTTTAATCCACCAATAACTCCCTAACCGTGTGTTTGACTGGTCCCAATTTTTGTAAGGACCGTCTCAGGAATGTATAGAACCTGTTCACCAGGTTTGGTGACGATCGGTCCGTTCATTCTTGAGATCTACTTGCGAACACAAACACCGCCACAAACACACAAACACATCGAATGAAACCTATACACACCCCTATACCGGGGGTGTAACAACGACGACAGCAACACCCAAACAGTAGACCTGCGGAAAATACAGCTGCAACAATCGGATTATAGGCGGAGAGCGCTTACATGGCTTGAATAGCGGATCCCTCTGGTTTTCCCTTGTGTGTTAAAGGTAGATTCCTTCTTGTGAGAGCGCTTACATGGCTTGAATAGCGGATATCCCATTGGTTTTCCCTTGTCTGTTAAAGGTAGATTCCTTCTTGTGAGAGCGCTTACATGGCTTGAATAGCGGATATCCCATTGGTTTTCCCTTGTCTGTTAAAGGTAGATTCCTTCTTGTGAGAGTGCTTACATGGCTTGAATAGCGGATCCCATTGGTTTTCCCTTGTTTGTTAAAGGTAGATTCCTTCTCGTAAGAGCGCTTACATGGCTTGAATAGCGGATCCCATTGGTTTTCCCTTGTTTGTTAAAGGTAGATTCAGTCGTGAGAGTGCTTACATGGCTTGAATAGCGGATCTCATTGGTTTTCCCTTGTTTGTTAAAGGTAGATTCCTTCTTGTGAGAGCGCTTACATGGCTTGAATAGCGGATCCCATTGGTGTTCCCTTGTCTGTTAAAGGTAGATTCCTTCTCGTAAGAGCGCTTACATGGCTTGAATAGCGGATCCCACTGGTTTTCCCTTGTTTGTTAAAGGTAGATTCCTTCTCCTGAGAGCGCTTACATGGCTTGAATAGCGGATCCCATTGGTTTTCCCTTGTCTGTTAAAGGTAGATTCCTTCTTGTGAGAGCGCTTACATGGCTTGAATAGCGGATCCCACTGGTTTTCCCTTGTCTGTTAAAGGTAGATTCCTTCTCGTAAGAGCGCTTACATGGCTTGAATAGCGGATCCCATTGGTTTTCCCTTGTTTGTTAAAGGTAGATTCAGTCGTGAGAGTGCTTACATGGCTTGAATAGCGGATCCCACTGGTTTTCCCTTGTTTGTTAAAGGTAGATTCAGTCGTGAGAGCGCTTACATGGCTTGAATAGCGGATCCCATTGGTTTTCCCTTGTTTGTTAAAGGTAGATTCCTTCTCGTAAGAGCGCTTACGTGGCTTGAATAGCGGATCCCACTGGTTTTCCCTTGTCTGTTAAAGGTAGATTCCTTCTTGTGAGAGCGCTTACATGGCTTGAATAGCGGATCTCATTGGTTTTCCCTTGTCTGTTAAAGGTAGATTCCTTCTTGTGAGAGCGCTTACATGGCTTGAATAGCGGATCCCATTGGTTTTCCCTTGTTTGTTAAAGGTAGATTCCTTCTTGTGAGAGTGCTTACATGGCTTGAATAGCGGATCCCACTGGTTTTCCCTTGTTTGTTAAAGGTAGATTCAGTCGTGAGAGCGCTTACATGGCTTGAATAGCGGATCTCATTGGTTTTCCCTTGTTTGTTAAAGGTAGATTCCTTCTTGTGAGAGTGCTTACATGGCTTGAATAGCGGATCCCATTGGTTTTCCCTTGTTTGTTAAAGGTAGATTCCTTCTTGTGAGTGCGCCAAGCACCTCGTCCCCAGATCTTCTCCTCCAGATTTCTTCCTCTGGGGGTACTTGAAGGAAAGGGTTTACCACAACAATCCACAGACAATACAAGCGCTAAAGGAGAACATTCTTCGTGAAATCAGGAGGATTCCACTCCAGACCTTGGACAGAGTTATCAACAACTTCAATGTCCGTGTCGCAGCCGTAATCCAGAGACGAGGTGCTTGGATTGAGAATATGATGAACTATTGAACTACGCCCAGAAATGATGTTGCAAAGAAGAAAAAACTGTGCCTTACTAAACTGTCATGCTTGTGTGAGACATTCCAGGTGACAAAGAATAGGTGGGAGCCCTGTAGCAGAAATGACAGGCACGCAAAACTGTCTACATTTTTTTGGACCACCCTGTATTATAGCTACTTCCCGTGCAGGGTGGGATGTTTAAGTTGTTGAATAGATTTCGTGTTTGACACCTATATGTTGAATTGCAAAAGGACTGTCGCATTGGCCTATCGATAAGCTGTAAGACGCAGGACTCCCATGCGGGAGGTTGAGTGTTCAAATCCCTGGGTTAAGGGTGGAGATTTTTGTTTCCGATCTTTGAGGTCGCTGTCGCGAACATGAGCGTGCCTTTAAGCGCTGTCACCAATAAACACAACCACGTAACAAAAATGCTGACTACACATGCGCGAGCAGTGTGATATATTGCCCATGCAACAGCAAGCACGCCTGCAATCTGGCATCAGAAAAGAGGACCCGAACAAGATTAAATGCATAATAAATGGCTGTAATTGTAAAAACGTGTTAAGCGGCTGTTTTTGATGTTCTATTGCACCCCAAAAAACGTTCGCCAGATTGAAAATAATTAATACCGATTGCACGGGTTTTTACTCGCGCTTTACTCGGCATTTACAATTCATCAGCAAATTAAGACAAACGAAAATTTCACAATCCTCTTGTCTTCTTACCAAATTAAATCCAACTTGCTAATTGAAACAAATGCTTATTGTCTAATTGTTGGGGTCACGTGATCAACACCATTAAATGCCAAGAGAGGACGTAGACAAGCAGAGCGCAGCTAATTCCGGCAGATAGAGCATCAATTAAGAATCGCACATGAAACCTCAATGTTTCCCCCCCCCCCCCCCCACCGTATCTCCCCGTCTCAGGCAAGGAGCGGATGTCTCCGCAAACAGCCAGAGATCTATTCATCTCCATAAAGGAGACGGAACAGATTTATCTCACGCCGTAGGGGGCCAAAAGCTTGTCCAGAATCTCTATGCTCGTCATTTGCTGTGACGGTGCAGATCTTGGACGGATTTGCGGATTTGGGCGACGAATGGTGGGGTTTTTTTTGGCTGTGGACATGTGCATAAATGCTTAATTACCATAACTCTATTGGCGGATTTATGTCGACAAGAAACTAGTAGAAATAACGCAAAATGTGATGTTTGATTTCTTAAATGTTAACGCTGTGGTTGTTCGTCATCAATTTAGCCCTGTTGCAAATGCTGGACAACGTTGAGAATTGACGAGCAGTGCATGTCCTGCGGGGGGGTTTGATATTTGAGGATGAAATCATACTAATAGAGGCCTAAATAACTTATTGACTAGTTGGCATTTTGGCTTGTAGAGTTTCGTTTCTAAAGATGTTGACGATCACGACGATGTAGGAAGATGTGGTCATAATAAGTCATGAGGGATAACATTGTGTGTCCCTTGCTTTTTGTTAGTTAGCTAGTTTGTTTGTTTGTTTGTTTATGTGTGTTTGTTTGTGTGTTTGTATGTACACACACACGTCATGTCATCGGTAGACGAGTTAAAAGGGACAGTGGCTGAACTGAGACAAAAGCCGTAAGCATCCTGGTTTGTCGTGACGAGTGGTCGTTTGGTCTGGTGCTGGTAGTAATCGATAACTTCAATCAGTTCCAGTAGTCTCCAGAATCATGAAACAAACTTAAGTCTTCGGTTCTACTGGACTCCGGAATTACGACAAAAACTTAAGTCTTCGGTATGGTTGCCTAAATGGCGGGGTAAAAACGGTCATACATTAAAAAATCCACTCGTGCATAAACAAAACCCACGAGTGTCCGAGAACCGGCACGGTTGGCCTAGTGGTAAGGCGTCCGCCCCGTGATCGGGAGGTCATGTGTTCGAACCCCGGGTCAAACATAAGACTTTACAATTAGCAATCTAGTGGCTGCTCCGCCTGGCATCTGGCATTATAGGGTTAGTGCCAGGACTGGTTGGTCCGGTGTCAGAATAATGTGACTGGGTGAGACATGAAGCCTGTGCTGCGACTTCTGTCTTGTGTGTGGCGCACGTTATATACTGTTCAAAAAAAGAAACGCATAGTTGCTACTTGCCAAATTTGTTTATTTTTCGAAAAAATTAACAGAAAATCCAATATTTAGATTATTTGTTTGAAATTTGGTATGGACACAGTTGAATGCACACACAGTTCATTTGCATCTTCAAATCAATCAGTCAATCAATACGATTGGGTGCCGAGGCTGTCAAGTCAGTAGGGGGTGTGACTGCCTTGAGCAGCAACAACTGCCCGGCACCTTCTGGGCATGGACTGGATCAGATGCCGGATATCTTGCTGTGGGATGGTGTCCCACTCCTCCTGAAGTGCCTGCAATAGATCGCGGGGATTTGCCGGCGCTTCTTCTCGCCTGCGAACACGTCTGTCCAATTCATCCCAGAGGTGTTCTATCGGGTTCATGTCTGGCGACATGGATGGCCAGGGAAGCACCTGGACATGGTGGTCGGTGAGGAACTGGGTGGTGAGTTGTGCTGTGTGCGGGCGAGCGTTGTCCTGCTGGAATATGGCATCCTGGTCAGCCAGAAGAGGAAGGGCGTGTGGGCGCAGAATTTCCTCCACGTATCGCTGGGCAGTTATGCGCCCTTGGACGTGCACCAGGGTGCTCCTTCCAGCGGTATTGATCGCCCCCCACACCATGACGCCTCCACCACCATGAACGGGTGCCTCATCCACACAGTTGGGCGCGTAACGTTCGTTTACTCTCCGGTAGACCCTCCTCCGACCATCATGTCGCTGGAGCAGGAAGTAGGACTCGTCGCTGAACCACACGTGTCTCCAGTGATTCCGGACGGTCCAGCAAAGGTGCTGGTTGCCCCACTGCACTCGGTTCTGGCGATGGCGGCGGGTGAGGACAGCTCCTCTGTGAGGTCTGCGAGCTCTCAAACCAGCTTCATGCAGGCGGTTCCGCACGGTCTGGTCCGATAATCGGTGTGGCCCGGAGAGAGCCTGGACAGAAGATGAGGCCGACAGGAAACGATTCCGGAGGTGGCGGAGCCGTATGAAGCGGTCGTGAGCAGCAGTTGTTGCCCTTGGTCTTCCCGCTCGTGGCAAGTCAGCAACGGAGCCAGTGGCTTGAAACCTGACCCACAGTCTACTGATGGTGCTCTGGGACACGTGGAAGTGCCTGGCAATTGCACTTTGACTTTGGCCTGCTTGTAAACGACCCAATGCAATTTGGCGGTCTTCTCTGCTCAATCGGGCCATCTTTCGTCGCTGAATTGTCGTCTGATTTCTTTGTGGCGAACAATCCGCTTTTATGGGTTTTGGAAGACATGGTGAGAGCTCAATATTCCCCGAGTTTCACGAGATTACACTGAAGCATGACGAGTGGTCATGCCAAATGAGCAATTTAAACATTGTAGCCACTGATAACGCATGCGTCACGTGCAGAGCTCACTTGTGGCAATGGACGAAAGGTCGACGACCAGATAAACATTTTCTGCAGTTTGGTGGGTATCCTTGTAGCCATATAACTAAATTAACCAAATATTACAATCTATGCGTTTCTTTTTTTGAACAGTATATGTCAAAGCAGCACCGCCCTGATATGGCCCTTCGTGGTCGGCTGGGCGCTAAGCAAACAAACAAACAAAACGAGTGTCCGAGGGAATTTTGGCCCATGAACACAGAAGAAGAAGCAGAAGAAGGAACGCCTGGACAAAGAAAGAGATACGATGACACATCTGAGAACCATAGTTAAGTCTGTGTCTGTCCTATCAACACCTAACAGTTATGTACCTTGATATATCGTCCTACATGTAAAGTGTCCGAGTCTTAGATCGTGCTATATGTCACTCAAGAGGAATGGGATAGGTTCATATATAGGCCAACACTAAAACAAGCGTGTGAATATTAACACTTTCTTTTGATATAATACTCAAAGGAGTTGACTTTTGTCTTTGAAAGAGCGATATGAAAGGCAGGCAGCCACCTACTTCCTTTGATCTCGTGACGGTTTGGAGTGATTAACAACTTTGGCGAATACGTGCAGGTAGATACTGTTTATCACAGACAAGCATACAAGTGATAGTCTTACAAGTATTTCGTATTCTCGTTAATATGTCCAAAGGTGTTAGATTGAGAAGTAGCTTTTTGAAGAGGGGACACATTGATAAAGGCCTGAAGAGCTGCTTTAGTTTATAACAACTAATAACCGAATAATACTTGTGTACGGCCGGTGTGTTGTTTTTGATTTTGTATAATAATGTTTGTTTGCTCTCTTTGTTTGTGTGTTTGTTTGTTTGTTTGTTTGTTTGTTTGTTTTTTTGATTGTTTTCTTTGTTTTGTGTGTGCAAAGATAGTTATTGTATTGAAAATTCCGTTCTTCAACTGCATGAACTAATCTCGCTCTCTCTCTCTCTCTCTCTCTCTCTCTCTCTCTCTCTCTCTCTCTCTCTCTCTCTCTCTCTCTCTCTCTCTCTCTCTCTCTGTCTGTCTCTCCCTCTCTCTCTCTCTCTCTCTCTCTCTCTCTCTCTCTCTCTCTCTCTCTCTCTGTCTCTCATTCCTTCTCTCTCTCTCTCTCTCTCTGTCTCTGGTTCCCTCTCTCTCTCTCTCTCTCTCCCTCTCTCTCTCTCTGTCTCTCCTTCTCTGTCTCTCCTTCTCTCTCTCTCTCTCTCTCTCTCTCTCTCTCTCTCTCTCTCTCTCTCTCTCTCTCTCTCTCTCTCTCTCTAACAGCATGATTTATTTTGCTTCATGTCTCTCTGTTTTGTTGATGTGGTTGAGTGCATTGCGTAGCTGCTGGTTTTTATACAACTATGTCCTTTGATGTATGTTGTAGATGTATTTGATGAGGCACCAGCCATCCCCTGTACATACCCATACATGTATGTATTGTGCGTGTGTGTGTGTGTGTGTGTTTGTGTGTGTGTGTGGGTGTGTACACGTGTGTGTGGGTGTTTGTGTGTGAGAGAGGGAGAGAGAGAGAGAGAGAGAGAGAGAGAGAGAGAGAGAGAGAGAGAGAGAGAGAGAGAGAGAGGCTGTCATGTTTGATATATGTACCGGTTGTAACGGGTCAGTTGGCCTAAACAATAAACTTTCTGAGTTCTGAGTTCTCTCTCTCTCTCTCTCTCTCTCTCTCTCTCTCTCTCTCTCTCTCTCTCTCTCTCTCTCTCTCTCTCTCTCTCTCTCTCTCTCTCTCTCTCTCTCTGGGCGGGGACGTAGCTCAGTTGGTAGCGCGCTGGCTTTGTAGCCAGTTGGTCGCTATCAGCGTGGGTTCGATCCCCACGTTCGGCGAGAGATTTATTTCTCGGAGTCAACTTTGTGCAGACTCTCTTCGGTGTCCGAACACCCCCGTGTGCACACATGCGCACGAAAAAGATCCCACGTTCACAGCGAAAGTCTCAGGGCTTGGAAAACACGAAGACACGCATGCATCATCTCTCGTCTCTGATTATCATGATCGTATTTTCGATACTTTGACGAGACAAACCCAATGCTGGTGTGTCGAAGAAGACAGCCACAGCGGGCTTGTTCGAATCAAAGTATCACACCATATCTTCAGCGTATTACCAATACCTGTCCCAAAATAGACCAGTTGGTCTAAGAGGACGTTAAACCCTAATAGTCACGTCTCTCTACGTCTCTCTCTCTCTCTCTCTCTCTCTCTCTCTCTCTCTCTCTCTCTCTCTGTCTGTCTGTCTGTCTCTCTCTCTCTCTCTCTCTCTCTCTCTCTCTCTCTCTCTCTCTCTCTCTCTCTCTCTCTCTCTCTCTCTCTCTCTCTCTCTCTCTCTCTCTCAAAACATGCACCGTCAGGAGAAAAGCCTTTGGCATACATAACAAACACACTTTCCCGAGAATCGAAGCAATGCCTATCCCGTTTACAATCAAGCGGTCAAGTGGTCATCCTGTTTGCAATCTAAGAGGAGATGGACCGAGGACAGATGCTTTGAAGCGATGGTCACGCCAGTTAGAGACCGAACCCCCGGAATGGAGCATGCGCATTTGAAAAAAAAATGTGTGGTTAAGACCATGTCAGACGCACAACACAAAACAGTGTTTTCTTTCAAAACAAACACAAAACAGCGTGTTTCCTGTGTGACATCCCCCAAAACGCGTTTCAGAAAACACTGTTTCGTGTTTTTGCATCGTGTTTTGGGTTTTAGAGCATGCTCTAAAATCTGAAAACACGTTTTGGTTAGTCAGCCAATGAACGCGGACGATCAACTCACGTGACGCAATTTCCGGCACCACGGAGATAGAAAAAGAATGGCCGACTCAGATGTGGTACCTATTCAGGGTAGTATCGGACCCATGCATCCTAACTAGAGTCTATGGAGCCTGTCACGATTGAAGAGTGGCAATAATATCAGTGGGCGCTGCCAGCCGTGTTGTTTACAAACCCAAACACAACGCGGTAGCTGGACGGGTCAAGCTGACACTGACCGTATCAGTAGGCATTGCCAGCCCGGCGTGTTGTTGAACCCGAACACAGGGCGGTAGCTGGACGGGTCAAGCTGACACTGACCGATTGTTCTGTGAAAACACGCACCGCACTTCATCTGTGTGTTTCGCGTGTGACATCCCCTCTTTAAAAACATGTGTTTCCCCGACGTTTTGAGATGGTGTTTTTGTCGAAAACAGGGTTTTGTGTTGTGCGTCTGTCTCCGCCTTTATGAGACGACGCTGGTGTTACAAGCGAGGGGCGTGTTGTAGGTCTTGCGTTGAGGGATTGAAGCATGTTTGCTTGATTGTTTTTTTCCGGCGTTGTTGCACTGTGCACATGTAATAAGAATAAGAAGGAGAATAGTTCTTTCTTAGGCACAGAGAAATAAAAACACATTATATTGTTATTTCACAGACATGATCAAAACTGGAGAAAAAAAACCACTGTGATTGTCTGGTCGTATCGTTTTTATCGTCGCATTCTGTGTCGTTCTGGAAGTTATGTGAGTCCGTTTGTGTCTGGCAAAAACTGTGTCCTTGTTCATTTTTAACTGTTTGTCTGTCTGTGTGTTTGTCTGTCTGTATGCTTGTCTGTCTGTTTGTCTGTCTGCCTGTCAGTCAGAGTAAATGCTAACATATTAAAGAATTGGACAACATTTTGGATGAAATCATTGCTGCTGCAGGAACATTGAATTGGCAAGTCTATAATAGTCATCATCTCTCTGACCCCACCCCCCACCCCCACCCCCAACCTCCCCTGTCTACCCACTTTCCCGACTTAAATTTCCCCAATATTGTTGTAATTTAAAGTCAAATCCCTTTCCGTCCTCCGTTACCTCCTCTGATTCTTTTGTTGTATGTGTTTCTTTTTTTATATTCTTTGTCTTACATTTCTAATAAGGGTATAAGCGATTTTTTGATCTTGACATAACATGAAATAACAATTCCTTTCTAAATGTACATATTTATAACCACACTTAGTATAAGCTTAGCTTTTTGTGTGGCAACAAATGTTCATATCGTATCATACATGTCACCCTGTATTTCCGAAATACATTTTGTTTAAACCAAATAATTGTGAAAATGTTAACATCTCAAAGAATGGTTTCTGTATTTAATTGTAATGACCAGGTAAACCCACAGAAAAAACCCACAACAAAGACAGGTCGATAAAATATAGTATACAACTCTCCTGTGTTCACTTTCAAGTGAATAACTATCGTTCTGATATCATTTTAAAGTGAAGCTAAAGAAACCTGGTATCGGCACTGCTGTGCATCTCCTATGATCTCAATGGTATCAAGGCACGGGTCATAGAGATCAATTTAGATCTAGATCCATTTCCGGTTGTGTTATTTTCCTTCCACCATTCCTCGATGGAAAAGAGTTCGTGTTGTTTTTGTTTTAATTTTTGTCTTTGTCGTTGATCATTGTATACACAAATTACACAAACGTCATCTTGTGAGGGACCAACAAATATTGAAACTCTCGGATGATTTTTGTGTGTGGTATCAACCTCGACCTACGGTCTCGGTTGATACCACAAAAAAATCATCCTCGAGTTTCAATATTTTTCGGTCCCTCACTCGATGACGTTGTGTAATCTCTATTTCACAGATACAAAACAGGCAGCAGATCAATAACAGATACGCAGATTACAAATCAACATGTACCACCTGCGATTCTGACATCAATCAACACCTCCAAAAATCGCCCGTGGCCATTGGGCGCTGATTGGTATCTTACCTGACTGTCTAATTAAGGTGTCATAACAAAGCGGCTCCCGGTTGGTGAGTGTGACCTGCGTGCAGGCAAGGAAGAATACGATAAGAGACACGGGTTATTCATAGATGGTTTATTGCTTTCATTAACATCTCGTGGTCAATCGTGGCCCTAGAGCTAAACCAGATACGGTGAGTAGAGAGAGAGAGAGAGACAGAGAGAGAGAGAGAGAGAGAGAGAGAGAGCGAGAGAGAGAGAGAGAGAGAGA
>NW_027129659.1:5000-9850 GCF_037325665.1 Littorina saxatilis | reverse complement strand
ACAGGACAATACACACCTACATCTTACAGCAGTATGTACACACACACCCCACCCCCACTGTAACAGCACAAATCACACCTACAGCTACAGATACAGCAGTATGTACCCCCCCCCCCCCACTGTAACAAGACAAAACACACCTACATCTATATTTACAGCAGTATCTACAACACCCCCCTCCCCCACTGTAACAGGACAAAACACACCTACATCTACATATACAGAATAAGATACAGCAGTATGTACTCCCCCCCCCCCCCCCCCCTCCTCACTGTAACAGCAAAACTAACATTGAGAGCCAAAAAAATCGAAATCACCTACTCGCTCCATCCGTCGGTTGTCCTCGAGTTGACGTCTGAATCTGATTGTCATTGCCAAGAGCCTGACTCACTGGCTACACAACTATTCTCACCGCCACCACGTGGCACTGGGACCAGCACTCAGATTGAGATCCCGAGGCGACATTCGTCTCGGATAACATATCATCAATGTGCTGTCCAACATTCCCAAGAATGTCTCTTCTTTCGATATTAACTTGAACTAAGAAAACAAATAAAATTCGCTCACGCGGGAAAGCAGCAGCCATTTTCACACTCAATCTTGTTTACCGTAAGGAAAGCTATTTGAATATTTCAAGTAAATGATGGCGTATTTTTAAAATGTAAAACTCATGATTTGAGCTCATGCTGTATTTGATTGCAAATATGCAAATAAAACTTACAATTAATTATCCTACTCCTATGTGAAAAAGTCAACAAATATGAATAATTTAGTTTCGCATTTGCATGGTCAGTCTCATAATGTCACGCCGTTGCTGGACCGACGCTTGAACAGGGGACGTAACAAATGTTAAAATAATGATCATCAATTTGTTATCTCCCGTAACTCTACATATTTTTATCGACAGCAACATTGCGTCGGGCCGATGTCGGGGTTTATTACGTACATTTGCCGAGTTTTACACACAGTCAAAACGGTATCGGCGCGACAACGGACGACGACACACGACATATGACGACGTCACCCGACTGAAATCGTCAGTCGGCCGACGAAAGCTTGCTAGCTGGGCAAGACTGAGGCTTGACGTTACTCACCAATAAGGTGGTGGCCAAGACTGAGGCTTGACGTTACTCACCAATAATGTGGTGGCCAAGACTGAGGCTTGACGTTACTTACCAATAATGTGGTGGCCAAGACTGAGGATTGACGTTACTCACCAATGATGTGGTGGCCAAGACTGAGGCTTGACGTTACTCACCAATAATTTGGTGGCCAAGACTGACGATGTTTGTGACTGTGTGTTCCCTGGCATCCCTGGCCTTCACTATCTCTTGACAGTAGTGTCCAGTTTACATTATTCTCTGAGTAACAAGTTTTTGCTCGCCTTTGCTTTATTTAGTTTTTGCTCGCCTTTGCTTCATTATTGGATAACATAACATCAATCACAAACAAATAGAAATCAATTCGTCTATTGGTTGACCTACTTACATAAAACCATATTTTCTACAGAACATAACAGTGGTAGAACATGTGCCCGCTCGTCTAGAGAAACCGCGATCAAAATCCCAGAACGGGTGCATAAGGAAAGATCTATTAATCCCAGACGACAGCTTTCTATGTGTCGCTTTCAAATCACACCTTATTCACGTCTGAGTGAAAGCAGACAGTGGCTGTGATTGAACTAGTTCTCTCTGGGGGTGGGGGGGGGGGGGGGCGACCAAGAGAATGACTACAAATGGGATTGTATGATTTGCTTATGTGAACTCATTATGACATTGGTTTTTATAGACTTCTATACAAATGAAACGTTGTGCAGTTTAACCCAGCAAGTCTTTTTACGTTTGACGGTTGTGTTCCATAATGCGCTGGTTCTCCACTGTTAGAAATACTAAGGCGGCTGACCTGTTTTAATTGCTTCTAAGTTTGCATCGCTCCATGATCCAGACACATTATACAGGCGACAGAGTGCATGGTTATTTAAAGGATCAGTTGGCAAGGGACTTGTTTGATGGCAACAAGTGCATGGTTCTTTAAAGGATCTGTTGTAAAGGGACTTGTTTGATGGCAACAAGTGCGTGGTTCTTTAAAGGATCTGTTGTAAAGGGACTTGTTTGATGGCAACAAGTGCGTGGATTGTTAAAGGATCTGTTGGAAAGGGACTTGTTTGATGGCAACAAGTGCATGGTTCTTTAAAGAATCTGTTGGAAAGGGACTTGTTTGATGGCAACAAGTGCATGGTTCTGTATAGGATCTGTTGGAAAGGGACGTGTTTGATGGCAACAAGTGCATGGTTTTCTAAAGGATATGTTGGAAAAGGACTTGTTTGATGCCAAAAAGTGAATGGTATGTCAAACATAAGGTGCAATAATTGCTTGTAAAAATAAAAGCAGTGACAAGTTTTACGAATTCGGTTTAACGCTGAATTTGCCATTGTGTCACTTTGTGTCACTTTGAGGTGCGTGCGCCGAGCACGTGTCGACTACAAACAGACATCAGTAGCTCCATGACTATGACATCATCTCTATATAATCGAACCCAACAGACGTCAGTAGCTCCATGACTATGACATCATCTCTATATAATCAAACCCAACAGACGTCAGTAGCTCCATGGCGATGACATCATCTCTATATAATCAAAACCAACAGACGTCAGTAGCTCCATGGCGATGACATCATCTCTATATAATCAAAACCAACAGACGTCAGTAGCTTCATGGCTATGACATCATCTAATCAAACCCAACAGACGTCAGTAGCTCCATGGCGATGACATCATCTCTAGCTATATAATTAAACCCAACAGACGTCAGTAGCTCCATGGCGATGACATCATATCTATATAATAAAACCCAACAGACGTCAGTAGCTCCATGGCGATGACATCATCTATATATAATCAAACCCAACAGAACACTTATTACGTGTTGCAAAAACATGTATGCCTGTTAAGGTAATAACAGTACGTGAAAATGACGCCCCATTGATGACTGAACATATCTTACAATTACAAAACGCAAAAAAAAAAAAAAAAAAAAAAAAAAAATGTATACATCAAGTTGCTAAGCGCTTAAATACACCTGAGCAGTGGGCATTATTCCGCCTGACCAGAAATCGGTACACAGATGAAATTCGTAAACAAAAAAGAGATTATTTCTTAGAACTTGAAGATAGGATACATTGTAAACAGAACTTCGGAAGCAAAACTTGGTGGCAACTTGTTAATTCCTTTCTGAAGAAAAAAGGTGTTGCATGTAACGAAATCCCACCGCTGGAGGATAATGAAAAAATTAGTCATAACATTTGTGAACAAACGATTTTGCTTAATAATTATTTTGAAAGCCAGTCTAAAGTTGAAAATCCAGACGATCACCTGCCCGAGGCAAATTGGTGCGGTACGTCTTTACTGACTTTTGAATTGACAGAAGCAGAAGTTGTCCAAATGCTAAGGAACTTAGATTAATCAAAGGCCGTGGGCCCTGACGGAATACATAATAAATTGCTTGTAGATGGACTACCTGTTATTATTTCACCGCTTACAGTTCTCTTTAACAGATCCTTGTCTGAGGGTGTTTTTCCAGTTGTCTGGAAAACTGCTCACATTACGCCCATTGTTAAGAAAGGCGATATAAGTGCTTTTTCAACCTACTGTCCAATCTCTTTGCTGAGTTGTATTGGGAAGGTGCTCGAAAAGTGTATACAAATCCGTGTGTTTGGTTATTTGCAAAATTATAATTTGATTACACACTGTCAATCGGATTTTATTGCGGGTGATTCGACTTAATTACTGAGTATATATGATGATTTTTTTGTTGCACTTAATAAACACATTATGTCACAGGCAATATTTGTTTATGTATCTAACGCTTTCGATAAAGCTTGGCATCGTGGTCTGCTACACAAGCTTGAGGCGATAGGTATAGGGGGTCCCTTGCTTGTTTGGTTTGAACATTACTTGAGTGATCGCAGACAAGCAGTAGTGCTAAATATTAATTTTTGTCGGACTCTGACGTCATATGGCTCGAAGAAGGGAAATCCAATGTTCAAACGATCCTTAAAAAACAATTTACACTCAGACAATAATTAGAAAAGAGCATACATTCTCCACACACAAAAAGGCTCTGGAGAAGAAAGGAACAACAACAACAAAGTATTGTGACACGTTATGACTCCCCAACTGAACAATTCCTTCCCGTCATTTCATTCAAACTTTTTCTGTCTGAATTTTCGTTTTTAAAACAAATTGGTATCCTTCGTTTTTGTCAGATTAATTTTGTAAAGCTGTGTTGATGTTTCAGGTGAGACAGGGCGAGAACAATGGCGAGCCAGCAGGGAGATAGCGGAGCCATTCCGAAGACATCACGACAGGTGGGCCGCTGTCACCGTCTTGTATTGTCCATTGTGTTTCCCATTGGTTTGTTTTGTCGATCGTGGTGTCTTGTGCATGCTGATTGGTTGTTCATAGCATTGTATTGTATTGTCCAAATTATATTGTACTATCCAAATGAAATTGTACTGTCCAAATTATATTGTATTGTCCTTTTGTTGTATTGCCCATTGCATTCTGTTGTCCTTTGCATTGTATTACCCATAGTGTTATATTTTCAATAGCATTGTGTTGTCCATAGCATCGTATTGTCCATAACTGTCATTTGTATTGTCCATAACATTGTGTTGTCTCAAGCATTGTAGTGTCCATAACATTGTGTTGTCTCAAGCATTGTAGTGTCCATAACATTGTGTTGTCCATAGCATTGTATGTAGAGGTTACATGCCGAGTCTCAGTGATTATCAAAAATAATGGTCGAAGTTAGCGGATCATGAAAAATGCGAGCTTTAGCGAGCTTTTTC